>NC_060259.1:70091694-70394725 GCF_921293095.1 Ischnura elegans | reverse complement strand
ACAAAAAATATTGAAAATCATCAGCAAAGAAGCCATGTGGATTTCTCGGGTTGAGAAACACTCGATCAAAAATGCGACATAGTCATACGCGAAGATATTACTAGAATAATGGTTAGCATTCATAGAAAGGCATTTTCTTCAAAGCAATTACACATATGGTTGTATATGGAGCTTTTAGGGATGCTATAAAAAAAATTAATCCCAACAATCCACCCTTAGCCGATTTCAGCTACTTACAAATAATTCAAATTGCGAACCTAGTTGTCTATACTCTGCAGGCAGCATGCCATAAGAGCAGTTGCTGCCTAGGGTTTTAAGTGATAAAATTCTCTTATTAATTGAAAATAGTTTTCGAGTGCGCATTTAGGATTCTCACAACGGATTAAAATTATTATTTTTTGCGTAAAAGTTTAGCATATAAATTTATGTTTATGTTCGCGGTTTGTGAACTTTTTTTAATAAATAATAATAGAATTACATTATTTCATCTCACTAATTTCAACCTTTCAGCAAAGGAAGAGTCTTGCATATCAGATGGGATGCATCTAACCATGTCCACCTATCTAGGTGGTCATGATCTAACCAGTTCGAAACCAGATTTAATCCAGCATTATCTAGCTTTTGGCATTGCTGCAAATCAGTTACCCATCTTCATAACTCAAAAGGTGAAAATTTACGCTAGCGTAGTGTACTCCGACATATTGGGAATTGAAAATGCCTTACTGCATTATTTTCCGGTGTTGTAGAGTGTAAAGTATCATGAAACGTACCAGAGGTTCCATGGATAAAACCTAGGTGACGGATTACTTTGGGCGTTGCACACAAATATGGACATTTTTTAATCCTTAAAACTTCGCAAAACCTAGCACGCGGTTCAGAGGATGTTACATGGCTATTAAATTATTACGCGATTGTTTATTTGCTAATGTTCAACTCCTACCTAGCATAACCTAGTAGACTGAATTTTGACTACGTTTTCCGCGTCATCCAACCAGATACTCTCAGGTGATCCGCTCATCCTCGAATACGTCGCGCAACCCGTTTTTGACGACCCTAAAACGGAAAAATAAGTGCGGATGGCACTACATGAAGAAATGTGGTAATTTTGTAATTGAAAAAAACTGTTTCTGTCCCAAATAGTACGAGCAAAGAATGGTCTTTAATCTCTGTGTTCTACATCCCGTGCATCGGGAATCGTACCGCGGACTGACGGATCTATTGACTATTCTCTCCGTTCGTTTCTCATACTGCAAAAGAACATCGAACGCAGCAGCGTTCGAGTCATGGCATCATACCTAACGAGTTGTGTTTTGAATTCCTCGGTTAATGCCAGCCAGAAATCTGCTTTTAGGGAGATCTTGAGTGGTACTGGTGATTATATTTTTTCACTTTCCGTGCACCGGAAAATCATGAATGTAATTAAATAAAGCCTGAATCATACGATCATTTTCCCGTCCATTTCAAGCGATAGCTCTAGCGATTCCTCCCACGATGGTGGGAAAATGATCTTAGCATGCAAATATTTTACACTATGGCTCCGCAAATGGAAATCCCGTCCCTTGTTCCACCACTCGGCATGTCCCTTTTCCTGTCGTTGAAACCATCTCTGGCACCGTCTTTCAGCTAATTAGAACGCACGGCCGCCAACAGTGATTTTTTGGCTTTTAATGGAATGACAGTTCTAATTACGGAAAGTGACGGAATAAGCAGTGGAAAAATGGACGATGGGAACGACCGTTTTATTCAGAAAATAATGAGACAATGGGCGATCAATTTTTTAATCCATGAAAAGCTATCCTTGGAGAGAAAAATATCCTCCCTCTAATGGAGAGAAAAAATGATCTCGTGATTCACGCTTAAACTATAAATTTCTTTTGCAAAATGCTGAAATTCATCATAGACATCGTTGATTTCTACCTCATCGGCCGTAGTCATTATGCCTTGGGCTCTGTAGGCGTTTGCTTCCGAAAACCGGCCGACTTTTAGAAGAAAGTTTAAGTTTTTAAACTTAAAGGCACCGCCGCGGCGGCAGAAGTTAATATGATCCTATTTCGAGAACTTTAGTATCCGAAACCCTGATCTCAGTCTACTAATCATTAGGTTGAGAGAAAGCCAAAAGATATGCTCCCCTGTGTTAGTTGTCTTTTTAGGCAGTCTTTTCAAGGGAAATAATTTCTGCGAGGGCTGAAGCCCACAAAGCCTCCCTCCTGGCTACGTGCCTGGTTACTGCAATTTGCAAATTTGCTGCTTATTAATAATCATACTTGCTGCTAATTAATATTTTATAATAATAAATAAGCAGCAAAATTGATATGGTAAACCATTCACCAAGTGCCAATACACCCAGAACATCACTCGTAAAGCCTATTCAGAAGACAACAATATTCATAATGAATACTCAAGTGGAGGTAAAATTTTAGAAGATGGCAAATTTTGATCATTCAATCCTAGAAATGGAATAAAAAACACTTATGCCTATTACTAGTCCTTTACTTCTGAAACACTATTCAAAACCGATTCTTACATAAATAAGTTTCGGGCCAGCCAAGGACTGGTATTTTTCGTACCATCAAAACACTTTATGAGCTTGAGCCTTGTAGCCACAAATTAATGACAAGATACTAGTATCTACCTTCTCAAGGCTTACAAATTGCTCTGAATCAATTTGCCTCACAAAACGAACCATAAAATTTTTCGAGCAGCCGTGATAATTTTTACATAGATAAAGAAGGAGCTTGCTATTGAATAAGTGCGAATGCGAATGAGTGATATTGAGGAAAGGAAACATGGTGTGCACAGAACTCAACACTTCCAAAGATAACATTGAGAATTTTATGGCTATTTTAAGTATTTGCTTACAGTGAGTTTTCTCCGTCTGTGGTACAGATTGTTTCCATACGGGAAGACAGAACCGATGTAAATGCATTCTTCGTTTTCTCCCACTCCTCTCCTTCTTCCCCTTTTTCCTCCAATTTCCCTGCACACACTGAGGATTCCGTATTGATATTCATCTAATTGTGGTTAGAGCTCTGAAAGCTAGGTCGAAATTTATAAATATCATTCGGAATTACTGTGCTTACAAGGCATATGTAGAATGATAACCTGTGAATTGCTTCCAAAGAATAAAACAGGTCCGTTTCTTGGAATAAGTTTTTTCGCCGAAATTCTTCATTTTCGGTTACTACCATGTCAGTTGCTGAGGTAAAAACTGGTCGGCTGCTGGTACTACTGCCAGTGGAACTGCTGTCCTCGCAACAGCAACCGACAAGCTAGTGACAAAAAATGAAGAATTACATCGAATACCGTGGATATCTCCATTTTTACAAGTTTTTTTCGCCCTTTTAGCACAAATTTTTATCCCTAACACGATTGCTTTTTAAGACTAGTAAACTCTCAAAAATTTCCCAGATGAAAATCCAATTTGAATTATGGACCCAAGAATAATGTATCCAAATACGAAGGAATTTGCAAAAACTTTCAATGCAGTGTCATGTTCGGAGGTCAATCCTAAGAAGGCTGAGTCCAAAAAAAAAACTATTTGGACTCACCAAGGAGGTTAAAACTTTAATTATTTTATCTTCCTTCACTTCATCGGGTTGGCTTATGTCATTTCATTGCATAGACTGTAGTGGACGAGGAACAATAGTAAATTTGCCGATCGCGACAGCTGCTGAGATAAGAAGGAAACGCATGGAGAGCTATGTCGAATCGCTATGAACGCGTTTGAAGGAGACGAGCAGTTACGACAGCGAGCCAGCAGTGATACCACGTATAGTATACTAGAAGTTTCTCCGGTTGGCCTCTAGATGCGTTTTCATCTACTGCGCATCTAATGGGTGCAAAAAGTCGCAATGCGCGTCGCTGACGAATATCACGAAGAAAGAAGCTAACATTAGGGCTTCAAATCGACATTCATACACTCTGACGATTATCACAAAGAAAGAAGCTAAGGCTAAGAAAGAAGGGCTACCTACTCAGACTGGACTTGAACCCGCGACCTCTTGTGTGGAAGGCACCACCACTTTACCCCGCTACACCGAGGCCGGCAACTCAATTTCAGATCAATGCTTTAGCCAAAATTGGGATCGGCTTATTCTTTTAAAATCATGGTATAGGGGACTTCATAAATTTCAGCGCAGATTACAATTTTTAAAGCTCAATGTGATGCACTGATTAATATAACTTAAAATAGACCATGGATTTACTCCAATACCTATATTGACACTGACCCATCTAAAAAAACTACTCATGCAAACCTGTCTTCTCCTCTCCAAACCGAAAAAATATGTGTGGGATGTGTTAATTATCGGTTATTACCACCGCGTAGAAATTTCAACCCCCGATGCTTGTGGACTAAGGCACCCTGGAGTTCAATATCATTTCTTCCATTTAGTTCAACATTAATTTTCTGAAAGGAAAGTTTGCTAAAAGCTAAAAGAAATACTATTTTTCCCCTAGTGCGTCGTAATAATGAAGACAAATGAAATTAATTAACTTTTTATTATGTTCATTTCCTGAAAATTTTAATTATCAAATTTGGTTACACCTTTTCAACTTATTAATTCCTTCCTCTCTTATTAATTTTTAACGTTGCTCCATTTTCATTTCAAATCAAGGTCATCAAATATGCCTATCTCAGTCCAATATCACTCATTTCTAGATGCTTGAGGCACAAAATTTCTTTCATTATTTAATTTACGCTAACATTTCCGGCGCGAGCACCCAAGCTTTTCACGGAAATCGATATCGAATCTTGTATGGTCACTTTCTCCTTTTTTGCGAATGGGAGACGGACCTGGATCGGTAACTGGGATATGCTGTGCCCGGTGTCCTCAATAGCCAACGAGAGTCCACAGCTATGACATGTCTACAGTCAAATATGACTTACTGTAAAATTTTGAGCCATCTATATCCTGCTCGCGTCTCCAGGAAATATCATTGAGCGTCGGAAATGGTTATTGCTGGAATAGGGTCTATTTGAATTCGTTAATTTATGCTATTCGTGAATTCGGTAAGTGTCGGTGACACCAAGAGGTCAACGGTACTAAATCCCATCAGATGACTAGAGTGCTCTGATTTATGCACTCTTCACACAGCGAGTAAGGGTCATGCATTCCCTGAAAAGTCGCCACCTATGCCTGAATTAAAACCTAGACTCCTTGGACTGAAAAATTCAGTGGCCACCGTACCTCTCCTGTCCCCGATTACTAAAAGACCTCCCAAAAATTACCCCGTTATTTGTCGAGAAAATGGAAAAGTATGAAGCACGGTTCCACGCTGGTTCATGAAAGCAATAATAATAACGAATTTTATTAAGGAAATGCTCTTAGGCTATAAATACTTCATTGGCTTGGTGTCACGCTCCTTTTCGTAATAATACGTAATAAATGCGTGTTTATGACAAAAAGTAACCTTCCATCGCACACACCCGTATGTACACCTAAGACTTCTTGAGATTTATCTCAAAACCTGAATCACACGATTATTTTTATGTTCATGCTCATAGGATATGTAACAGGGTTCCCACTCTAACTGAATTATAAAATTCACGGTTTTTTCCAGGTTTTCACGGTCTAAATGTCGTCAAATTCACGGTCTGCTGATAAGCCATTTTAGGGCAGAAAAATTGATGACGTAAAAGTCAACGGCCGCAAGTTAACTAAAAATTTATCAACCGCGACAGACGCCTTGAGTGCAAATGCAGCAATGAAAGTCTCTATCTCTCATAACGTCACCTATCGATATCAAATTCAGGTCCGACTAAAGGTTGTGAGTGGGAAAATGGAGGGAGCAGGGTGGTAGAGGAGTGAAGAAGTGTCTGATTTTTCGCCAGGGTTAATGAACACTTTGTTTGTCTTCCAATCACAGGTTTAAAGCCAATGTGTCGTCATGACACATTGACCAATAACTGGGCTTCGAATATACGTGTGCAGATAAATGCATGGACAGTGTCTGCGCGAGACTGACCTTGAAACAAAATTGACATATCGATTTTTCTTTTGATCTGTCAATCGTAGTTCTGCAATCAAGTTTGAGAGATTTTATGAGGTTTTATGGCGAAATTCACGGCTTTTTTCAGTTTTTTTTTTCACGATGGACGAAATTCACGGCTTATTCACGGTTTTAAGGTTTTCACGGTTGAGTGGGAACCCTATGTAAGTATACATACAATACCGTCTGCAGAAAAATCTCCGAATCATTTTTACCACTCAAGTGAAAATTTAACATTTAGTATAAAATAATATCCAATCATTGTTTATGGTCTAAATCCCATATAATTTAAATAAATATATTCTAAACAATAAATAGTTATGGTACTTTTTCACACGATTTAATCAAGACGACCGGTTTCGTCGCAGAGGCGACATCATCAGGTACAGAAATCGTTATTTTTACAGTTATTTTGTTGCTGTTTATCTGGTTGCTATTGCGCGTTGGTAGGGGAGGGTTGCGTGGGGGTTGGAGCGTTACTCAGCTTCAGGGGAATTATTCTATTACCTAACTATTAACTATTCCCCCCTCTTGGAAATTCCCCTGAAGCTGAGTAACGCTCCAACCCCAACGCAACCCTCCCCTACCAACGCGCAATAGCAACCAGATAAACAACAGCAAAATAACTGTAAAAATAACGATTTCTGTACCTGATGATGTCGCCTCTGAGACGAAACCGGTCGTCTTGAATAAATCGTGTGAAAAAGTACCATAACTATTTATTGTTTACAATGTATTTTCACAAAGTAAAGCCTGAAACAATCTAGTTTAAATATATTCTAAACAATATTGATTTCACCTAAAATTCTGAAAAAATAATGAAAAATACTACCAACTAATAATAATCATAGTTTGGTCATCCCTAAAGAGGAACATCAAATCTGGTTTCGCTCGGTAGCACGCTTCGCCTCAAAGCTCCCGGATACCTCGGAGACTTCAGAATTGTGGATCCTTTCCCACACCCTTTCCCCCTTGAATCTATGACGACGAGAGATTTTGCCATTGCTCCTCCTCTGCTATCCCTCAGCCTCGGAGGCGTCGTCGGGCTCACAATCGCGGCGCCAAGCCCCTCCCCTTTTCCCCCTCCCTTCCTCCACCCTCCAATGTACAAGGTGAAAAAGCCTCGGACTCATGCCGGATCTTGGGAGTGTATCCCCGCGGGATCGCTGGAGGCTCCTGTTCCAATTGAACGTAATAGCTTTCACGAAGCGCAAATGAGGCGGCTCATGATAGTTTCACCACTCACGCGATCACTCGCGCCGTCTATTTTCCATAACTTTTACCACATCAGGAGTCATCTTCAATATTTAACTGCTATTATAAATGATTTTTTATTGGCTAAATTATGGTTCCATAACAAAAATTAGGTCGTGTTCGAGTGACGAAAAGTGATCATTTTCATCGTCGCTATCCCGTAAAAGGTCAAACGACCAACCTATCCTTGGGTATTTGAACTATTATTGGAGTAATCCGTGAACAGAAAAATGTTCGAATGTTTAATAATAAAGGACTTCATAAGTAGGACATAAGCGGTAGGGGCAATAATCGCAAGGCAGAAATAGGATGACCGCCCAAGGGAGTGGGTAGAGGTGAGAAACTACTGGAGTAAAATATGCACTAAATGGCCGTATAAAAATTTCGTTTATTTCGTATTCTCTGTCGCTGTTGCCAATGGTGCATGGAAGAAAGTTTTTGGTCCCATCAGGCTGTTGTCTGTGATTGTATCACCTATTGGAATCCGTAAACAGATTAGCGAGGCTATAGTTGTTACGAATACCTTCCTCTGGTTCCAGGGGATACCACCAAAAATCAAAGAAAATCTCATTTTTATAAAGATTCCAAAATAAGCTACTTTGGTTGTACGTCGAGGAATTTTAACAATTGAGATTACTTCGATTTTCATTATAGAAATTTCATTAACAATTCAATAGTTTTACATAAGATTTCATACCGATTCTTTCCTGAATTGAAATGCTAATTATAATTAGGATATAAATGTCGTTGTGACATAAAACTGATTTACAATTCGTTTTACCAGAAAAAAAACACGAGTAAAATATAAAGTAGAAACATTACTCTTCTTAGTATTGAGTTTTAAGCCAATTGATAGTATAAATGAAGTAAAATCAGGTTAGCTAGATGATAAGGGTGCAAAGGTCGGCTAAAAACACTGAGGTAGTGTTTGTACAAAAAATATAAATCTTAAACCACCCATATGCAGCAGAAATTTATTTTTCCTTTTAAAAATCAATGCTATTAAATTTTAAATGGCTATTATTCAAAATAAACATTCGTTTAGTATGTTTTTGAGTGGTTCACCCGCGATAGAAGCACCTGAAGGTGTGGCTGGGCTTAAACCTGAACAGCCGCCGCTAGCGGACTGGTAAAAGCCCGTCATTTCCTTCCGGAGTTTTCCTTTAATTTGGGAAGCAATAACAAAAAATAGCTTAAAGAGGTAGAATCGCGACTTCGCGATTCATAAAAAAAGAAATTCGCATATGTTATGGAAAACAATTTCCCACAATAGACGATATTATTGAGGATACATAGGAGTGCATACATTAATCTTCAGACGTTAAATTTAATACTCTTTACGGTTATTGGAGCCAACTGTAGCGTCATTTTCATTTAATTATCGTGATATCCCTTCAATTATCGCATTCATATGGTAAATACTCGAAATTTGCGAAGGCGACGTGCCTACATTTCATAATTGTGATGATTATGAAGATAATCTTCTTCTAAGATTTTTCATACAACATGATGAATATATTCTAGCAATCATTAAAATTTTCATATGAATAAACAAGTAATGCCATGGAGTCTGTATAAAGACGCGATTTCTCTGTGCGGTATCATCAGTCTACCGCTGATATATTTTCGTGAATACTGCCGCACTGATACTAATCTTTTAAGCTGCAGGCCTCCATTTTCCGATTTAATTTCCTTCTTCCCTCGGCATACGACCAAACACCCTCCATGCCGAACATATTAACCCTGTTCTCTTCCTCCCCCTCCCTTAACTGTCTGGCATCATTCCCTTTATGCGTCCCCTCTCACCATACTACGCACTCCATTGACAACTTCTTCGCCTCCTTATCTCATATAGCAACTTCCACTAATCATCCGCCATGAATAGCATATTCTCGCTCCTTTTCACTTTCTAGCTCATCTCCGTTATATTATTACTTTTACATCCCGGCGGTGGCAGAGAATTTTCAGAGACTGCCCGATCCCTGCTTGAATGTTGTGTGGAGGACATTTCAAGCGCAAAACTCCGTCCGTCGAGTGGGACGTTAAGCCGCGGCCTCCTCGGCGCCTCTCGTTAAAAATAGGCTAATTCCGAAGCCGGGTTTCTCTCTCTTTTTCCCTTAATTATTTCTTTCATACCATTCCCTCATTGCGCAATTAACCTCAACAGTCGGTCACCTCCTCCGACTACCATACCACATTTACTTTTACACTTTCAAGTCTCCAACGCCTCAACCAAATTCTCACCCCCCTTCCTCAGAGTTCAAGTTTCTGATTTGCATTTGGATGGATTGAACAATAGGGCGGAAGGAGGAACCAGACAAATTTAGTATTTTGGTGGTACTTAAAAAAATCATAAAAAGCTTGTCATTAGTACCAGCTGTCCCGTTGCTATAAGGGGGTTGAGGGAAATAGAACCTCCCAAGAACCTTAAAAATCATCTTATCATATTCGTTTCAAAACAATCATACTTGTTTAAAATAGACTAATTGAATGTTTTGTCAAAATTTTGCCTCTCTAACGAATTACATTAGTAGTTTCTTTGCATAATCAACGAATTATAACAGATTTCTTTAATGTCGTGCATTATTACCCAGTGTGTTGTGCTATTCCATCTTACCCATCCTCTTCCCCCCAAGCCAACTCCTTTTTACGCCATCGAGTACTAAAAGAGCCTTTTTTGACTGAACTAAAGAACGCCTGATTTTTAACGGTCGTGACTGACTTTATTATAAGCCCATCTGATCGCATTCCTATTACTGTCTCTTCCAAGCCCTCGCTGCAATTTTGAAGGGATACGCGTTAAAAGAAATAGTGACAGCAGATTACTTTGTCTGGCATTCCAGCATGTCACCGCTTATTGCTATGATTCCCTATTAGATACCATAATTTGTGGCACTCATATGGAAGCTACGGAATAGTAATTAATGGAATTAAAGCTCTAGGCTAATTACTGGGATGTTAGGAATTTGATGAACGGGAAAAGATTTGGAAGAGTTTTTATCTTTATCGATTCGTGGAAGACTTGTATGATACCGCAGATAGGCCAGCTAGACTGGTCATTGAGGGAGTAAGTTCCGTAGGTGAAGATTGCCTAGGACCAGAAATTTTCGACGCCGAAATAGAAAGACGAGGTGACAAAACTTCAAGTAAAGGCGAGGAAGGGGATAACGTTCACACGGAATTGCTCAAGAATTTAGGACAAAAGGGAAAGAAGTTTTTCCGACAAATCCATCGGAAATACGGCATGGAATATGGTCGAAGGACTCTGTGAAAATAGTTTCGTGTCCCGCTACGAAGGAGACACTCGAGGAGTGCATAGGCTATAACCCACATTTTACTCAAGAAAATATTGATGAATAATCTCGGAGGATTAAAAAGTGCGTTTGATGTAAAGGCTAATAAGAGAGAGATGTAAAATTGCGAATTCCACAGGTTTCAATTTGTTACAGTCGATTTCGGCTGTTAATTTAACATTTGTCGCAATCACTTTCGAAAGTCGGTGTAAACGGTAAGCACCTTCAATTAATATTTCATCGTTCCACCAAGTAACACCCAAATCAGTTGATTTTATTCACCTTCAATTAAGTTTCGAGGCAATTTCCTGCTTAAAATATTTTCTGTGACAGCTGAGAATAAATAGAGAGCATTCGAAATAATGTCGCTAACACGAAAGCCCTATTACGCCCGCTATCAAAAAATGCCGCGATAACTTCTGCGACTCCCAGCGAACATAAAGGCTGATAATGCAAATAAAAATGTGGCCGCTATCGCCCGGATAGCCAACTATCCTAAATTCTTAGAGACATCAAGTAAATACATAATTTTACGAAGAAAGACACAGAGCGTAGCCCAATAGGAAAAAGCAGTAACTGTTGTTTAATCTCCAGGCAAATTTTCGTAGTCCAAGTTGAGCATACACGGTAATCAACCAAGGACTGACTACTCCACCGACTTATGCCTATTTCAATACATCATTGCTCACTTCAGCTGATACCATGTCAATTCGCGGGTTCTAAAAAAAATACAGCTCATGGTTTCAACGAATTTACTCCTATTTTCTGCCATTATTCATTTCAGTATCATTCAAAATAAGAAAACTTGTGATAATAAAACCAATGCAAGGAATTCATGAAGAAAAATCAAACGCATGGACAAGGATATCTATAATTTAAAGAAGTATTTGGGTCGGTGAGCTCTTCTATAAAACGAGAAAAGACTGAAGACGAAAGCGAATTCATGGAAGACATTCAAGGAAGACACGGCATCGCGTCACTTCGTGGGATGGCAGACATACCTACATAGGCATGCAACGGTTTGTTGCTCCGTTGAGGGAAACAGACAGTGTGTCCTCGTAACGATGAGCTGGATGAAATGAATCGATTTAATAAGTAACATATTTACATGTGTCATTTTAATCAATTTAATGGGAGAAACTCGAGAAGTGCATAGCTTTTAGGGCACATTTTACTCAACACAGAATGCGGCAAAAAAACCAAGATGGACAACACAGTGGCGTCTAATATCGAGAGATAAGAGAGATATAAAATAGCGAATTCCAAAGGTTTAATTTTGTCTCAGCCGATTTCGACTGATAATTAGGAAACGTAAACTGATGTAATTAGATAGTTGATGACTGATGAAATCAATCCATGTCCAATCCAGGAACTTGATTTGGGAGAGACTTTTTTGAAGGATGGAAATAAGGCAGGAGATTAACCTAGTAGCAGGGAATTTAACTCAAGAATAGTTTAGCATACATTTCATTGTGGTTTGACCGTCAACAATCGCATTATGGCAATGAGGATATACTTTTCAATGGCAATACGTGTCCTCAAATTAATAATAATCACGCTTTCGTTTGGAAATACCGGCTATTACCATTGCTTAGAATTCTCTTTTCAGCTGCGTTGCGCCAACTGCTGAATTATCTAAATCAGTTATCACATGATGTTTTTCATTTTTATAAGACTTTTTGAAATCATGAAAATTCTTGAATTTCGAAGTTCTACCTATGTATATCCAGAAAAAAATCAAGACTTCTTCACAAGAATAAAAGGTTAACCATAAAAAAATAGGCTCAAATCGCTTTTCGCATCATGTGGTATACTGTAAGTATCAGAATGCGAAGCTTGGGAGCAAAAAGCAGATTGATCAACCTTCAGAGAGATTAACTTGTCTGACTAATCCCGTAAATACATGTTATTACCATCGGGCATTCCTCCCGGAGACCTTAAACGATCTTGCGGCTTTGTAGGCAATCTATTTTTTTCTGTTCACACCACGGGCTTGCCAGCCACTTAGGAGATAAAAAACTGGGTCTAAGAAGGGTTCACAGCATAGTAGCTGGTGCTGAACCTTGGAACGACGCCACGAGCTCTGGCGTCAAGCCAATCAAGGCATCTCATACAACTCTCGCCTCGGCAATAAAAATTGACTTTGGTGGAGGGGAAAATATAATTTCACGAGCAATTTATTCAGGTGAAGCGGTTAACTGCGCCTCATTGCCCTGCGTCTTTATGTTCATAGGATTGAAACGGAGTACGTTAATAGATTTTTCCCTGAGAGAGGAATTATATCAAGATAATCACGGTCAACTAAATGAAAAAAGCAATGTCTTGGCCTGCTCTACAGAAGAGATATTTTTATTTTAACGAATTCACTTTCGATCAAATGAGCGACGGAGGGTTTTAGAGGTAAGGTAGAGAAGATGCGGGCCATTGGAGGAGTAAAAACAACCCCACCCTCGTGAATTAGCGACGGTTTAGGCCAGCGAAACCGATTTTCCTTTTCCTTGGGGTTCGGTGGACCTAGAGGCGAATTCAGCGTCAAATTGGGGAGGTCCTGGGTCCAGGGAGTATGGAATACCCCTCGGGAGATAGGGAGAGTTTTTACAGTAGGGAAAGTTACGCTCTACGATAAATACAACTCAAAATTTTTTCTCGTTTGGGACTTGTAGCCATGCATTTGCATAATTGTATGTACACTCCCTTTACTCCTTAACCAGGGCACAAAAGGTATTAAAACAATGTATATTAAATTTTTTTGATAAAATTAGTAGGGAGCAGTCATGACCTCTGTGACTCCCCTCAAATCCGCCGCTGGGTGGACCAGCCTAGAAATGAAAATGATCCTTTATCCTGAATAACACGAGCATTATTTCTGTCCCTTTGATGGATAGCTCCAATTATCAATCGAAAGTTCGCCGAAAAATGACCGTTCGAGGTACGTAGATATTAGGAGAAGGCGATCAACTGCCAAGGTCATTTGCGGAGGGAGGAAGGATAGAATGGAAGGGTTGAGAGAAACCTGGTGGCGATATTATACTGCTCTAAACGACAGGCTCCAAGGGGGTCTCAGCTTAATATCCCATCCGTCGGACGGAGTGCGGTAATTAAAGTGCCCACCACAAATCACACAGGCAGAGATCGGGCAGTCTCTGAAAATCCACGCCAACGCCCGAATTTGGAACCAAGCCCATGAAGTAGGAATCCAACACAAAACAACCCGATCCCCATGACCGCTCGAGGTGAGCTTTCTCATGCATGGCTCCAGCGATGGATACCCCAATTGTTTTTTCACTATGCAGAAAGTGATAGCTTCAACAGTCCTTACGGTCCCAGGAAATTCATTGCTGGAATGCCATATCTTCTAGAATTAGCAGAAAATTACGTTTATTTTCAGACGACGCTGTGATCTATCGCGAAATTAGTGATCACTCTGACTTTAAAATTCTATCATCGGATTTAAACAGCGTCCATGCGAGGAGCCAATATTGGAGACTCGAACTTAATTCAGAGCAAATGCACGGCGGAACTTTTCTTGCAGAGGCCGTCCAATTATCCCCATACATAAGCTGTGGATAGTGTAAACATACGTGAAGTATCAAGGAGTTACGATAACTTCGAAATTATCCTGGGGAACATACATAGGAAATATTTGCGGCAGAGCCTTGAAAAAGCTAGGATTCTTCAAGTGTATCGTGGGAAGATTTTCGGACGAGAAACTAAAAGAAAGACGCTACTTCGGTCACACCTTGAATATGCAGCGAGCATGTGGGATTCGGTGCAGAAAGACTTAATCCTTGAACTTAATTAAATACAGAGGAAGGCAGCGCGATTTGTTAGAAACTGCTATGGACGTAAAGAAAGCGTTACACAGATGTTAAACGCATAAGGCTGGGAGCCGCTAGAGACTCGGAGGCTGCGCGCTAGGCTTAGATTGCTTGAGCAATTGAGAATGGATAACTTTAAGAGTGACACGGAGAACATCATATTATAACACCATTAATATTTCCAGTTCCGACATAAACGATAAATTAAGAAAGATATTTTTAGGAACGGATAGGTATGGGAACTCGCATTTCCCAGATCGATAAGGGGGATCGGGTTGGTGTGGTGGCAAGAGTGTTGGCTTCCCACCCGGCGGGCTCGGGTTCAAATCCCGACAGTGGCAGAGAATTTTCAGAGACTGCCCGATCCCTGCTTGAATGTTGTGTGGAGGACATTTCAAGCGCAACACTCCGTCCGTCGGATGGGACGTTAAGCCGTGGTCCCCTTGGCGCCTTTCGTTAAGAGCAGGTAAACGCCGACGCCTGGCTTCTCTCCACCCTTCCTTCCACACCCTTCCCTCATGGCGCAAATGACCTCAGCTATCGGTCGCCTCCTCCACTTACCATACCATACCAGATCGATAATTGACTTAAATAAATGCTAGGTGTAATTTCGTTAGAACATTTGATTTTAATTCGTATACTTAAGTCCTAACACCCTCCGCCTTACGCCTATTGACTAGTAGTAGTATGTAAATGTAGATCTTTATAATGATAAGGTATTTTGTAGAGGGAAGCGGCAGCAGAAATATGCGCTAAGTCTTTGCGATGAATCACGCGACGGAGCACCCGTCCCAATCGTCCCTCGGGCATTGGCATTCATGATGGCGCGTCGCGCGACGGAGAATGGCGACGTCCTTGCGGAACTAAGAGGGAACCTCCGCCTACTACGTCACGCGCATCGCCCACCACTGACTGAATTCGCACTTTTCTGCGCCTCTCTGCTGAATCCGCGCTCATGTTTTTTGCATGACGACTCCTCGCATTAAGCAGTGGCGGAGGCATCCGGTGACCTCTGGCGGTGCGCATTGGAATAAGTTCTCAAGTTCATTAGGCGCTCGGATGCGAGTGTCATGAGATAAAAATCACTCTGCACACGGAGAAAATTATTGCAAGTGCATCTAAATCTGCATATTATCCTACAAGCCACCTACAGAGGAGTTAGGTAGGGAGTGAACCATCACCAGCATGCAACAGAGGGTTATAATTTACTTCCACGAACGTGCACTACGCAAAATGTACACTAAAATGGCACATAAGCTATTGGATTACTCTATATCCTACTAATGAAGGTAATCTGTTTATGAAGCTAAAACATGCAAAACATCTCCAGGCCGAGTTATTTTAAGACAAATATAGTTACTTGTAGAAGTATATTTATATCGGTCCATTTCCATCCTCGTGGCTCAAAACGTAACCAACAGGCACGCAGTTAGACCACACGTTGCCTACCGGGGTATTTAATGCAGGGGAACGACGTTCCTGGGCAGAGGTGTTGAGATTGAAAATATGTGTCAATTTGGGCGAACTGCCTTTGGTTTAAACATGATTAAAAAGCTTATGTTTAAAATATAACTTGACCCAATCCAACATTACCACACGTCTGTTCATAATAAATAACGAGCAATAACTGATAGCGTATTACCAAATACCTGTGGTATGCTTTAAAATTGTATAAGTTGACGCGCCTGAATGACGAGAAATGTTGTCATCCGTCCGGAACGCTCGGGAAAAAATGACGAGAATTCTCTCCATTCGCAACGTGTTAAATAGTAAGAGAGTTGTTAGTCTCTGGGGGAATAATTTGATATAGAAATGTTATGAGTGCATTATTTAAAATTTCACCGCTCTAGATTTAATTTAACGAAGTATTTTCTATCTCTTCTTGCTGGTGCATTGCTCATCTTTTATGAAGCTGTAAATCTAAATCTACATATAGTTACGTACTACCCCGCAAGCCGCCTCGATAGGCGTGTGGTGTAAGGCGTTAGGACATGTGCCATTAATCTAAACGAGAATACTGAAGCATTCATATACTCATCTCAGACATTTGACAGCCTGAGTTCGACCTAGCATTTATTGAAGTCCTTAACAGTTAACTGGGGAAAAACGAATTCCTATACCTACCCATTCGTTCGGCAAAATATTTCTCTAATTTTATTGTTTTTGTCGGACCTAGAAATAATGATCGGTTCCATGATGATGTTCTCTGTCTTTCTGGAAGATACATGGTCTCAATTGATAAAATAATAATTTAACAGTGGATTAATATGCCCGGCTTCAGATCAAAATTTCAGCGCATACTTACCCGAAAATCAGATAGAAAAAAGAACCGCATACATCACACTACTCATCGCGTCACAAAGCACAAGACTTTTAGCACATACCCAGAGTAATCCGAATGTGTCAGCGATTGCATCGAAGTCAGTCTTTGCGGGGGAGGAATTTCAGGAGGTGCATTGAAGCCTTCCAAGTCCACCGTGGCTATGTTCCCGGCTCCCATTAGGCCCCACAATTAAGGTAAGACGCCAAAAAACTGGCCACACAAAATCAGTCATTTACTAGTTCATTCATCCTCAGTATTAACCTGAGTAGAAAAGAATTAACCGCGAAACTATTCGTCATTGAAAATACGTTCTTTTGCAATTTTACATCATTTAATACTCTGTTGGCTGTCATAACTTTGCTATCATGTAATTTAACCAAACAAGGGATTAAAAGATACTAATGAAGGATCTGAGCAAATAAATTACAACGAAAGGTATGCACTTGAAGGAGACAATCGCTTGTTTACCATGAACGCGCATGAAGATAATGAAAATATAATTTTGATTTTAGTGCAGATAGTATCAAGAATAGGGGTTAAACCTTTGAAAAACGTCGCTATTACCTTCCTTTAAGCAAAAATGAGAAATTGAACACAAATACAACTAAATCTTGTAACGTAAATGATCCAAAAATGGGTCAGGATTCCCAGGTAAAAACTTCATCAAAGATAAAGGACATCAACAATATAAACCTGACGTTTTCTACGTTTTTTGATTGTGGTAAAAGCTATTCGGAAACCTCCGATTGAAAACATTATAACAATAAAAGACAATTTCCAGAATGGGTGTCATCTTCCCCGGTGGAATGCGAACCCGCAGCGTTCGAATCAGCCGGCGAGAGTTACATGTCGCCGTCTTTGGGGCCTTCTGTGCCGATGCCCAGAAGACCCAATAAAATCCAAACAGACTGGCACTGCGCAGAATCTCACCATTCAGTTGATGGGAGTTAAGTCATGACGCAGGACAGGGTGAAAGGTCGGGGTGTACTCACTCGGCAGCCTGCGTCTCAGGGGTGGGGTTGGAACATTCAATCAATTTAAGTGTCACCATTTTATGTCGCAAAGCCAAGAGCGACTGACAAAAAATTGTGTCATCTTTTTTCCATTCAACGCTCAGACTACAAATGTTGAAATAACATCTAATGGCCATTCGTTATTCCGCGTTGTGTTGCCTTATCGGCAATAGCGCAGTTAGTTAAGCCGCAAGCACTATAAGTTCGAAATTGGAATAAAGTAGAATCGAAATATTAAATAAAGTGATCGCAATCTAAGAATGAGAATTGTAATTTTAAAAATGTGATGCTCGATTGGTGAATGAATTGTCTGCCGTCTAATTTATTCAAGCATTATATTATGCGGAATGGGCTTGTTGCCTCAATATCTCACCCCACTTCCTCCCTGTGAACGTGAAATTTATGATCAATCGTCCTTAATTATCCTATAAATTACATCTCAATGAAACGCTGGATTAGGAGGCGATGGATGGTTGTGAGGCGGAATAAATATCCTTGTATATAAAAAATAATTAGTTTCTTTCACAGTGGAATTACAGAACATATATTATTTTTTCGCGCTTCAATCGATTCTCTCTATAGATTTTCTTCCAGTAGGATTCTAAATGACGAACATTTCATTTTCAAATCTTTATCATTCAAAGCGATTATAATTTGCAAGTTATGCCTCGATCTCGAGACTAAGAGTTCATTTTTTCCACTCCATCTCTCTTTAAGGCACTACATTTAGCAGTAGCTCAAAATTATGCATATTACCATTAAAAAATTTATGCCATTTTTTTATGATTTTATCTTTTAAAAAGTTGCACTCGAGACGGAATTATTTCTGTACACGCCTCACTGAAAGGGAGACGCAGCTCAAGGCTATCTGGGCTCTCGGCGCACGACTTACCATACCCGTGAGAAGCACGGCGGAGCGTCTGCATTATCATAATGCTGTCGAAGGGCAACAGAGCGTGAACAATTTTAGATCCCTTCCGACTGACCGAGTTCTGTACGTGCTTCAAGTGCTCTTCCCGTCGAACCTTCTGCTCGGGTGGTCCTAACAGGAGTAATTATTACTGCAGCCTCCAGTACGGCATCAGGGGTAATTAGAGCGTACATACCCTTTCATCACGTCAAGGTTAAGCCCTTTGTGGAGAATCTCGGCTGTCTCTATAGCAAAAAAGTATACGCAGTCAACAGATGCATAACAATGTGGGAGGTATTACGAAATGAAAGAATACAGTCGCGATACGGCTGAAATGGTGGCGGGGCAGAATTATCTTCGGAAGGGGAAATGTTACGTGAGGTTGGAAAATTCTCACGTCTTGTGGATACTGCTCCAGATTGTTCGCAAAGATTTTGACTTCAACTTAGTATTAAATATTCAATCGATATACAACCTAAAACCAGTCATGTGAAAATGTTGTACGCGAAAGCTTGGAGGGATTTAATCAGCCGAAATGAATAGGCAGGCAATATTTTTTTAAATAGAGGAAGCGGTAGAGATGAACTAAGTAATGTATTAGTGACGGAAAACGGGAAGGAATGCCTCGCATGGGATACATAGATGAAGTTATTTCCGATGTAAAGGAAAAGAAATACTTGAAAATAAAAACATTAGCTGTCAGAAGAATTGATCGAAGAGAAACTTCAAATCAACACAAGAATTATTGCCCAATAATTATGTTGAAATGTAAATAATTTCTGGTCGTGCGGGAACTAAATCTGATCCATCATTTCCACTTACTTTTTATAATACAATTTATCTTATCCATCGAGCTGCAACAGTTGTTCGGCCCCGTCTCGGAATTTGGTCCCTAGTCAGCTAATTCTTCACCAACGCGTAATAATTTACGCGTACTCAGCATTTGCCCAGTAATTCTTAAGTACGCGTAAATTTATTTTGTGGTTTCATATGATAGTGAATTATAATTCCGAGAGATTATCTTCCAACTTTAAAATTCATAATCATGAATCCGAAGATTTGTTAGATGCAGCTCTCCACTCCGCTAAAATATTATCATTTAAAATATTCATAACAAGTTTTCTTATTTTTATCATAGCTCACATATTATTTGTAAATTGTAGTAGAAATTCAACATAGTCTCATGCTATTCTGTTAAAATAGATCCACTCGATTAGAACCATTTTGATGCATGCTGGTGTTAATTTAGCTTCTCTATTGAGAATTTGAGACGTCTCCATTCCATAGGATTTGCGTAATCTCTATAAAAGTATCTTTGGGCAATATGTAACCTCGGTGCAAGACGAATGACTCAATCCTGGAAAGATATTTATACCGCTGGATTCTTTCGCCATTGACACTTTCACCGCCAATTAGAAGGGATTGAATGTGATAACGAATTAAACCTTGAGCGATATCTGATGCAAAGGGTTTTTAGCATTTTTAGTCGGAATGTTTTTGTTAACATACACGCTATTTAAGAAGAAACTTTCTACGAGCGGAGGCAAGGAGGGGAGTAGGGTGTTGCTTATTTTTTATTTTTTCTCGGATTTTTGATTTCTACCTCTTAAAATATGCTATGGGGTGCAGAATGGATATCCTAAAAATTTCAGCTCAATTGTTTAACATTTAGAGGTCGCTCAAAGAGCATAAATGCAATAACATAAAATTTTCATAATTTTTTGAAGTAACATCATTTTCAGGGGTAACGCACGACTTTATGGGACTTTAGGGCCAAAATTCGCTCCATTTTAACGTCCTCTCAACAGTTTTCCAGGAATACAATACTCTACCGCTAGCTACAGCTGCGCGTCACGCCCCTGACGGCGTACTGGTCGCTCGCGAGCCGCATTCACGGACAGCGACCGTCATTGCCTTACGCCCCTCGCGCCTTCCCTAGCGAAAGTCGGCGGAAGAAAGGAGGAGTCGTATACTATGTTGGCGTTTTTCATACCGAGTGTTTGCTATAGTTTATCCTTTAAATTAACTACATCACTGTTCTTCGAACCTAACATATGAAAAAAAGGAAATTCTCAGCTTTAAAATCCCCAAAAAAAATGATAAGACTGAGAACCTTAGATATGAAAACAGTTAGTTACCTCTATTTACGCTTGTTGAATCAATTGAAAATGCTTTTTTATGTTCGCTAATCTCCATTATTCAACGCAGTCGTGAACAATCTCAGCAGTGGCCCGGCCCGGCCACTAGCAATTCTGGTGAGTTATGGAATCTTTCATGTTGTTTTTATTTCATCAATCAGCCATGAGATTTATAGAACCACCTAATGACGTAATATGCAAAATAATATTTAATTACTTGATTCAACGAATTAGTAAATATTTCCTTTAGTAGACAGTAACCCCTGTTACTACAACATAGTAGCAGCAAGAACCATTGCTGCTCATCTCGCGCTAATGCACAAGGCATCAAAGATCAGTGCAATTTGGGGTGTAATGAGGATTTTCCTACCAATCTATCTTTTACTTGACAACTCCGTTGGCTTATCATCAATAGAATTCGTTTCAGAAACATCCTCACTACTTAAGATTAAAATATCATCATTTCTCAAAAGAATGACGTATCATTAGCAACAATGTAATAACATGAAAAGGGAATCGATAGCGATTTAGTTTTACAAGGCCTACTTGGTTTTCTGTGTACTCTTTAATTCAGACTTGCTGCGATACTCGTCATATCTTCTCTTCCTCTCTACTCGTCGCGCCGACTTCTCTGCCGCCTCTCTCTCTATTAAGTGCTTCGTTAGGGATCTCATTATTTGGCAAGCCAAAGGCGCTTTATAGTTGTCCCGGTAAACCAAGTTCACCCCAACCAGCCAGTTTACAATGCATTTCATATTATGCGCATAATATATATGTCTATGATTTGGGTGATTAGTTTTGTTGGTGCAAGCAGAAACTCAAAACTAATAAATGTATGGAAGTTTTCAGAAAGAAAAATATTTTGAAAACTCTCTCTCTATATGCTTAGGATCTTTTGAAGTAGGTATCCCGGTCGCCTCTGTATTTTCAAGAGCACTTTATCCATATCGTTTTGAATAACTTCCAGAGCATTTACCGCGGCAATATCAAAGAACTGATCCAATTTTTCATTCAATTCCATGTCATTCTATAGCTGTTTCGTAGATCGCCGTCAAAAATAAATCTTGAATTTTAACAGCTCACTGCACACTGTGCCTCTATTTAATATATTTCCCGTATTTCTTGAATTATTTGAATTCTCGACATAATACTCCGGAATGGGACCACGGACATCATCGTTAGTCTCGTATTTGCATACAATACTTGTTTCAGGGTTAAGTGGTGGTGATAGAACTAATGCAGCACTTCGCGAATCAAAGTCAGCTTATGTTTCACGAAACAAGCGGCGATAGCTGTTATAGGGACGCCGATGAGGAATACTTCACTAGACTTGCGCGCGATAAACAACATTGTATTTATCAATAGCGTTTCGACTTCGAAAATTTACTCTACGCCATTCAAAATCCGACTGCGATGAGGTTAAAGAAAATGTGGAACACGCAAACTTGGGCAAGAAAACATACACAGTTGTCTCTAAACATCATTCTTAATGGTTCCATCTATTCTGCGAATTCATCTCAACGAAAAAGTCTCCAGAATTTATAACAATGTAAAAACATACAGGTTTTTAGGTAACTCCTCCTTTCTTCCACCGACTCTCTTTAGAGAAGGCGCGAGGGGGGCGTAATGCCGTGATCAGTTGACCGTGAATGCGGCCCGCGAGCGACCAGCTCGCCGTCAGGGGTGTGACGCGCGGCTGTAGCTCGCGGTAAAGTATTGTATTCCTGGAAAACTGTTGAGCGGACGTTAAAATGGAGCGAATTTTGGCCTTAAAGTCCCATAAAATCATGCGTTACCCCTGAAAATGATGTTACTTCAAAAAATTGTGAAAATTTAATGTTATTGCATTTATGCTCTTTGAGCGACCTCTAAATGTTAAACAATTGAGCTGAAATTTTTAGGATATCCATTCTGCACCCCATAGCATATTTTAAGAGGTAGAAATGAAAAATCCGAGAAAAAAAAAATAAGCAACACCGTAGAGGGGAGGTTTTAATAGCCATGCATTATCTCAATATGAGAATCATCAGGAATACAAAAATTCTCAAATTATTAATTAATGCAAGCAACGAACCAGATCAGCGGTGTCATGGGATTTAATGTAAACACTTCAGACCTGAAAGTGTATTTTCCTCAGAAAATTTGCATTTGGCTCATGTTTCTTTGGCTCAACTCGAGGTTCATTGCCGAGACGAAAGAAAAGTGAAAATTTCCTAATGTTGAGGCGCTTAGGGCAGCCTGCTGAGTATGACAAAAGTTTTGTAGGACATAAATAGAACTGAAAAATATTTATCTGCTTAAAAATTGTTACTTTATTGATAGTAACCCCTTCCATCATCCATTATACGTAAACACAATGCAACAATTTCAAGAAAAGGGTTTTACGCAAAAAAATTATACATGCAGATTATTGATGCTATATATGGTCATATTATTGAAATAATATCAGTAAGTGTAGTAGAATAGTATCAATAGATGGTGCTCACCTTTCTTAATGTCACTTTTTGTAGGATAACAACAAAACTGGAATCTGTCGTCATCAACCACGCTTGAGATTCGAGAGAGAGAGATTAGGAAACAGCTTAGTATGGTCAAGCGCAGAATTTATAGAGCAAGATAAAAGCGGCGCTCAGCGCTTGGAGAACTCTTAGATTAGTAAAATGACAAAAAAACCAGATGTAATATGTATGATACACTGGGACTGAAGAAGACAAAATAAAAAAATAGCCGCTGTAAGTTCGTATTAGACTCTGGAGACGAGTTGGTATTGACAATAGAACCACAAGCCATGGGGTTCTAGGATCGAATCCGTCGGTGAGTCTCTACATTAAAATTTCGGTGCGATTTTTAGGAGGTAGAATCACAAGAGGCAGCTCATGGAAAGCAATTAGCCTTCTATCCTTGAATTTAGAAGTACACCCCCGCCGATGGATAAGTAGATATGTAGGGGATAAACCTACCGTCACCATTCTGAACATTGAAATCACGACACACCCTTGTAATCCCCTTGGTTTAAATAATGAACCGATTCCAGTTGGCTCTGCCCATTACGCGAGAGAAAGCCCTCGGTCGTATTTTCTTCCTTTCTACGAAATACAATCTCACCGGGGTATCAGATTGGTGAGGTAGCTAGTGCGTTGGCTACTCCTAAACCGCAGACCTGGGTTCAATTCCCGGTGATGACGGAGGTTACCGGAGAACCGCGGTCTCTACATGAGTAATGTGTGGAGGGCCCTTCAGCCAAAGCACTCCGACGACCGGGTAGGGGAACCGTGATACCGTAGCGCCTATCATTAATAACAGGCAATACATGACTTGCAAAAAATGCATTAAACCATGGATGAATTGTTTCCTTTCAACTAACTCAATCGTTGTGGTTATCAATGAAATTCGGCTGTATATTGATATCTATTAATGGAAATTTTCTATAAAGTAAAACTGGAATTTTAATTTTCTGTATGTATGCATACATTAAATTATTGAACTCGAGGTTCATTGCCCAGACTAAAGAAAAGTAAACATTTTCTAATGTTGAGCCTGCTGAGTATGAAAAAAGTTTTGTAGGGAGGAATGCAATAAATCTTGGAAATGTAATTTTCTCTGATCTAATAAATGATTAATCAAGGGGTATACCTACGTACTTTGCGAGGAAGTATTTCAGGGGACTGTAGTAATTGAAGTGCAAATTATCGTACTGTCACCCAGGGGCAGATCTAGGATTTTTTCTGGGGGGCACAAGAGTTTGAAAGGTAAACGGTCTTCCTATGCTTGAGATTATAAACAAGATACAAAAATTACTCTACGAAATATTCTCTTTTAATATGAAGGCTATAAATATAAAATTAAATCATTGAGCCTCCGTAATACACAGAAAAAATGAACGTGATGATAACCATATTAAAAATTTGGTCTATTTTTAAGCGTCTGGGGGGGAGGGCACGTGCCCCCGTGCCCTCCCTAAATCCGCCTCTCCTTGCCGAATGCTATGAAGGCGATATTTTTATGTAGGAATTACTGATGTGGATCATTTGAAAAAATCTCCAAGCGTTAAATTAGATATCAGTTCCTAACGATAAACTTATAGCCATTAAAAAAACTTTTGGGTGCTTGGCATCGATTGAAAAACGACTGCGAAGAACACTGGCGTCGAAGAGTTTTCACACGCTAGAGGAAATTGTTAGCGATGTTAGGCATGTACTATGAGTGCATATTCGCTCTTGGACTAGCATTAAATACGTGAAGGCCTTTAGCAAGTTCATACCAAATGATCAAGTCCGTTTGGTGCGATGTCTCTCGAGTTATTAATTCGTTGCTAAGCCATTATCCATGTTCAAACTGTCATTTCTGATTGGTGGTAACAAAAGATTTAATTATATCAATGGCGTACCTTAACATGGGAGATTGAACGTCATTCGGTGACATGCTACACTGCTACTTTACATGGACTTCCGATGGATTTATTAGATATCCATAGCAATCTCTTTCAAGGAAATTTTCCACAGGAAAGGAAATCATTTGGAGATTTTTCAGTGAAGCTGTCTCTATACATTGACGAAACATGTACATTGGGAAGAAGATACTCACTCGTGACTTCCCCCAGCCTTGGTTTCGATAGGCCCACTCTCCGCCAACTCATTATTTCTGCTCTTGGTATCTACCCTACACCAATGATAGAGGGGGAAAGTTTTAATGAATATGCGTAAGCAGTTTATACCATTGAGGGTGCAAAGTGGGTGAGGTTATGACAGCCCGCGGGTGAAATATTTTCACAGTACCTGTGAGTTCATTAAACATACGATCATTCAAAGATATTAAATTTTCATTTGCGAACTTAAAAATCGTATTACATGTGTTATTATAACTATTTATCAATTTCATCCAGATTTTAAGAGGACAAAGCTGAAAATTTTACCTTTTTCACCACTAATTAAGGCTACCAAGAAGACCCGTGGAGTTTTTGCTGAGGGAAGGCGCAGAATACTTATGCGCCGTTATTTTTGCCGCTCATTGATGTCATTTCTTCCAAGAATCGTCTTTGACACCACTTCAAAACAATGGTCATCATTTTAGGACACCAAAGAAACTACCTGAGAGTACCTCCTTTGAAACGGTTTATCGGTGCCGCCCGTGCCGGTATGGTGGTGTTATTTCCGTTGCCAAGGCAACGATCATACGTCACGTGACTACCTAACTACCGCGCATTCATTTGATCATCGTTAGCAACCTCTGCAACGATAACAAAGGGGAAGTACTGCAGCAGAAAAACGTCCCATATTGTTTTTTTTTTATTAAATGCCTAATCACCAAACCACTTAGTCTCAAAGCAAACATTGTATCATTAAATTTTGTGCCGTCGTCGCAAAATAGACGGAGGGGCAAAATAAATTGCTCCGGGCAATCGCAGTGAAAAAAAAAAGAAACCAGATGTTAATATAAAGTACATTTGATGGTCAAAGGAGACTATTCAGCTCAAAATAATACACCGGCACGGTCGTTTTACCATAAAAATTTACATAATGATTTCACTGATAAATGTGTAATTTTGATTGCCTTAATAAAGGCTATATTGATTGAGTTCACATGTATCGCTGATTTCTAATCTCTCACACTTAATTACAAATTTAAGCATGATAAAACTTCCCCACCATTGCAAATGTCAAATGCATTTCAATTTGACATCCAAAATAAGAAATTCTTTCCTCTGGTAGCCACGTTCAACAAGATCACATGCATTGGAAATCATGTGGATCCAATTTTATCCATCCTCATGTGATTGGTACAGCCTCAAAAAATTTCCCCCACCATCTTAATATTTCCGCTTGAGCAATCGCATTCAAGTAAATGGGATTTGCCAACACACATCTCAAGATTAATAAAATCCACACCCCATCATTTATTTTAGTTGGTTTTTGTGAAACCCCTTTCCAAAAGAAACACATCACATGAAATATTCAATGAAATTTTTATTTATGAAATATATTTTTATTTTTTCCTAAGGTAACAAGAAATATATTACAGTGAGTATAGATGAGGGTATAAGCTTCTGAGTGGACAAAACTATGATGATAAGATAAAAGGACCTTTTTTCCAAATAATTATCTGAAAATCAATCAAACTGAGAAAAGATTAACTTATTGTGAGGTACTAAAGCCTGCCATATTTTAAAACCACATTCAAAGTGAAAAACAGATGCAATAACTAGTTGGCAATTAACAGAGATACCAATCTCACTCAATGGCCAAATAGTCTCACTCAACCAGTTTTTATCAATAATTCCTCTCTATACATAATTATCAAGTTTCCAAAAATACTTTTATGCATTTCACAGGAAAAGCAGAGCTTCTTACTCGTAACTCCAAAGAATAATGAAAGCTTCATTCTTAGAAATAATAATTTTCAAAGAAATTTTAAACAAAGAATTAAGCACTATCAAAGGATATTTCATTTTCTTTTTTATGGGGGTGATACACAAAAGTAACAATTAATCAGGAAAGTACTGCCAGAGGCAGGTATCAATAGTTTCAGCTCATTTTATAAAAATGGCACTCAGCTGAAATAATAGATGTTATCATGGATGAATCTGCTTTTGGACTGCTCACTAATCACCCTAGATGTCAAGGCCACATAGACAATTCTGGACAGGTTAATAATACCTTTGACCTTCTTCATATTAAAACCAACATTTTTAGATGAAGTACTCCAGAATGCAGTCTATAAAACTTTGTTAAAAAAATCACTTTGGAAAGTACACTAGCATTTAAAAAAATTGAGTCTTATTATTAAAAAAAAACTACACAGTCACAAAAAATGAATGGTTGATGATCCTTTGCCAATATAAACTTAACTTATAATGCAATTAATAAGAAAGGAAGGGTTGGTAGTTGAAAAACTTCATAGCCACACAAATTTCAATTAGCCTCAATGAAAATGGTTCTATTAGATAAAAATTTACTTTCATAATGAATGGAAGGTCTCCAAAAGAAGAATGCTTAGATCACAACCTGCTAACAGCAGTAAAAGCATGCATTGAGTGAACAATACAGAGGTAGAAGCAAATTATTGCAGTTGGTGCAATGAAAGAATTTGATGACTTTAAGTTGATCAATCAAATAAAATTAACAATAAGTGGAAGTTTGTATTTTTTCCCAAAATATTTTCATTCAAATAGAGATGAAATCCATAAACTTACTAAGCACAGAGAGCCGTACAATTTTGGTAGCTGTTTTAACTATGCCAATTCATTTATACAAAATAAAAAGTATGTTCACTAAAGTTAACTAATTTTAGAGATTTTAGAGATATTCCTTAATGAATGTGTATCAGTCTTTTTCAGATATCATTTTACAGAAGGAGCCATTAAGATTGATTAAGGAAATCCTAATTCAATTTAAATGGCAATAAAATCTTCAACTCTCACAGGTCTTTAAAACATATGAAATTACAAGATATGAGAGATAGGGATAACCATACAAAATAAATGAAAAATAAACAATCAACACCATAATACATTTTGGAGGATGAACTGATACCAATACCTTTTTATACAATTTTGTTCATTTTTATGACAAAGCCATGGCAAGCCAATTAAAACTTAAAAAAATTCAAGTGAAAAATTATGTGGTCAAATTCCGTAATAGCAGTAACACATCTGGAGAGAAGAAGGAGAGCACTTAAAAAGGTGATAAATACGTTTATCTAATTTATAAACGGTCCCAGTTGCATTTGATTCTCTCCCATCCGTAAACTCAATGCCACAGCCTTGGTAATTGAGGCTAATGGCTATTTTTTTTTACTTCCTCCAGTTTGACTACATATTAATTAAACATCCAGAGATATCCTGAAATCCAACAATTTTTGTCATAGAATTTATATAAGTATGTTATTAAATTTTAACTGGATAGAGAAAACAATCCATTTAGTACATTTATGGGGTAATTTAATAAAACAAGGCATCACAAGATTTACCATATCTCTTCTTGGAACAGAAGGGAGGATTGCTGTGTGACTTTGACAGCAACAAGAGGCACTTGGTTCACAAAATGTTGAAAACAAAAAGCAGTTTTATTATATTCAAAAGAGACTATGGTCATTAAAGCTTCTTTCACATTATCTTCTTTTTTAAAAAAAAGTTCACTGGATGACTTTATTAATACAGAATTCCCACAAGAAGACTGCATCTGATTCCAACAAACCCTGCAGGACATAGGCACATCATATCTGTGAAGTACTGCAGTCTTGCACATATTTCAGCTCTAAAAATATCCCAAGCCTCGACTCTCCAATGTGGAGATAATGACATATGGGACTTAATGCAAATAGCTGAACTGTGGATATGAGTACTTTG
This sequence comes from Ischnura elegans, assembly GCF_921293095.1. Taxonomy (NCBI): domain Eukaryota; kingdom Metazoa; phylum Arthropoda; class Insecta; order Odonata; family Coenagrionidae; genus Ischnura; species Ischnura elegans. Next base: position 70,365,641 of record NC_060259.1, on the reverse strand, counting down.
GCACCAAGGAGGTTCCTGCTATAAATGAGGACCTGGGTCATCTTTCACTTCTAAATCACGACCAGCCATCCGCACTGGAGGGACAGCCCCATGGGGACCATGAAAAGACAGAGGCCGCCCTTGTCGCTCCTGCAAAAGCAGGCGATGGGCTGCTCGGTCCATCTCTTCCTTCGTCATATCTAAAGCCTCCTGCATTTCTCTCGAAGTATACCTAACAAAATCAGGGTCACAGTATTTCCCAAGACCCTGTTCAACTAACACCTGAAAGGAAGGAATATAAATGAGAATTGTCAAATAGTACTTGAATGAATCTTATGAATTACCTGTGTACTTTGTTCTGCTGGTCAAAAATTTTGCAACACATATAAAAAATAATGAATAAACACTTTCTGATGAAGACCATTTACTCATATCAGTAATTGTTCAACCTAAAGTTTGGTTTGGAATGATGAGGGTAGAGCTCATCCAAATCTAGGACACATGCAAGCAAACATTTTAATAAAAGCTAAGAGTTAACACATACAGATGGAACTGTTTTATACTATTATGAGTTAAAACTCAGAAAAAAAGTTTCCCATGTTTTCTCATCACAACGTTCACCAGAAAAACATGATGCTTCTCCAAGTAAAAAAGAAACAAATGCTACCCAACAACTCCAATTATTGAAAAATTACCCTATTACTACTCTAATTATAGAGGTCCACACATAGTAATGAAATAACTTCACTGGTAAACTACAAGTTGACCACTTCCAGTGGTTGTTAAACTTATATGATTCTAAGGCATTTATTTCATTGGCCCAGGAGAAGAAATATAGACTTTACTTAACTCCTTAAGCATATAGATCAAGGCAGATTCACAATATGCACAAAAATCAAGGAAACTCCCACAATTCCCCATTAGTTTGCAAAATAATACACTTTACTTTCTTAACGTTGGTTTTGTGGTAATAGTAGCAGTTGCGGTGTTGGTAACCATCAAGGGAAGTCAGGAATATTCAAATATCTTCGATTTGGCAAGGGATTGGAAAGAGAATTAGGTACGACCAGCTCCACAGCCTTCTGCCGCAATCCAGAGCCAAAATACTCAGACCAGCAAAACATTTCCTCCTGATGACATCATAAATACTTAAATTTTGCAGTGCATGCAAGCTGCTTCAGTGTAAACAATACATAGCTTCATTTTTGCCAAAATATAGATCCTGCCCCAAAATATTGACTGACTGGGATGGAAACTTGGAATAATGAACAATATAAAATCGACATTATATATTTTCTATACACCATATACGATGCCTGGTAGTAGTACATCTTTATGATGAATATGGAGCATTATGAACTAGCAGAAAGTTTTTTGTTCAAGCACCAACAATTTCATCACACATATATGTTTAATTCTCATTTTACTCAACACTAAATGGAATATGATTAAAACTCTTCTTAGCAAAGCATCTTTGCTTGACCGCGGATAAAATTTAATCTTTGCTGTTTTCATTGTGAATACAATCAAAGAGGCTTTTTAAAGAATTTTCCTGGAATATTTAAGTCACCTTTGATCTAATTGGTTCAATTAATGCTCTATTATTAATTATTTACACTTATCCTCTGATTCCCTTACCTATGAAAAGTTGTGGACTGATATAAGGGTCTCAGATCCGAAATGTACTCAAAATCGGATTATATTAAGTACCGTTACTAGAGCCGAGAAGTAAAATATTTTCCAAAAAAAGCATGAGGATTTCGGGAAAAAACCGTACCAAAAACGGCCGTTTCGGCACAAACCATTGATGACTACAACATTATTACTGCTGTATTCAAACGAAATGTAGAGTCTAATTTATAAAATTAATGATATTCCGATACGTAGGAATAGGGTGGTTTCCTATTATTTTTTTATTGCCTAAATCGAAAGATTATTACTACTGGAGTACGTATTTCACGCTTTTAGATTTTTAAATGACGATATCTATTTTTCGCGATTAAATGAAAAGTGAAAATTTTCAAGCGCGCGAAAACGCGACGCGTAAGTAGGAATGATGGGAAAAAAGTCCGTGTGACGCATTTCTGGTTCCCCCTGCCGCCTTGTGAGGTGACCTTGGAGAGGCTCTGAGCGCTGATACGACGCAGGATGCTAGCGGGTAGCTGGGTACCATGCTATCTGGTAGCGCTTGGCTTAAAAAAGGTTTATTAATACCTTATCAAACGAAGAAAACTTTCCGACCTTAGCCAGCTTTAATAGGTTATTATTAAGACATGTTCCCCTGAGCTCTGTGCCTCTTGCATGCATTGGCAACCTCAGACGATGTATAACTCCTATCCTCTCGTGTAGAAACTAGGTCCCTGTGACGTCACGTGGAGTGGAACCGCATGGGCGCCAATCTGGCCTTTTTCAAATGAGGATAAAATTTGACCCTTGCCATTCGTCTAAACCGGTATTTCTAAAACCAAATAATTTGTGTATTATGAATACACTAATGGTGGGTAACGAATCGCAATCAATGCATTTCGTTTTCTTCGATGAAGGAAACTACCCTATTGGCAAAAAATTACCAGTTTAGGTAACCCATTTAACACCCAAGGCCTCCCCGGAGCAAATTTATGGCTACGTTCCGGATAAACTTTAACAGTTTCATTCCCTCTCATTAGCATAACTTAACTGATAACGGCGCAGTCAACTGGTATCCCTATTCGCGTTGCGCAGCACGCATGCATTAAGTTGTCATCCTCGGGCCACTGTGAAATTCATACGCGTGACCCAAATCATGCGCTGTGGAACTCGATTTTTGCCGAAAAGATAAGTAGAAAACGTAATGAAAACGCTATTTTTGGTGGCGCTGCGATGACACTAAACAACTCCCTACATAACTGCCTAATGATTTTTTCTGGTAGAGAGATTATCGCGAATATTTTATTCAAAAGTGAAAGATTCCACGAAATGATATGACAATTAGGAGCAGAACACGGGGACGTACCGTAGACAACATTTTCTATATACCCGTCATTTAATTGTAATTCATCTGTGATCGAAACTTGTACGCGGTGCATCGAAACTGAAAAATGCAAAGACAGAGTGACTTTCAAAAACGATTACTTGCCGACAACCTTTTTATACTGCTAGGCCATCTTCAGGTAATGTAATACAAAGTTGAAAATCTGAATTGGCAACTTTGAATTTTTACTAGCAATACTTTTCAAAACAACATAATATAAAATTAGAACTAAAATTATTGCATTGGGTTCCCTTTCCGCGATTAAGTATAATCCACTGGCCTAACTTGAAGCTGACAAACGTACAATAACGTTAACTCCCGCATATTACCTTTAATCCACAGATAACGGGACGGGAAAGGAATGGAGGTGAAGGGGTTAAAACAAAAATTTTTGGGTGACTTTGTCTTCAACTTTGAATTCCAATTATGAGTCCCAAATTAAATGTAGCACCCTAAAAGAGAAAAAATCCTTCTGCCAACAGCCTTGCTAGTAAATACAACCTCCTTGGTTAAAGCAAACAATGTGTATTTATAACCTCCTCGGCTTTAACTCAGTAGTGGCTGGAGACCATGTTCGTAGGGTGAAAATATCCTATTTTTGTATTACCAAATATCTTATGACGGATCCGCATCCTAACGATTTAGACTACCTTTGAATTCGTAAGATTCAATCTCGATTATTCCGCTCAATAACCGACTCATGTGAAATTTTTAATGTGGGCACTCAAATCCCGTCACCATTGCCGAAGGAAATATTTATTACAGATATGTATTATACAGACTTAAGTATGATCACTATAACGCTGCCAACACTGAATTTAGAAAATGCGTAGACGTAGAGGTCATCAGGGCAGTCTAATTCCTTTCTCTGCATCACTTGCAAGAAGCCATCATTAAGGCATCCCACGAGGTCCTTTTTTCTGGGAGCCCCTCTGATCCACCTTTGAAATAATTTTCCTTAGCCCATTTCCCACCCATGAGTTAGTTAACCCATTTCCTATTTAAAGCTCGTATGATTGATCTTTTCAAAACCCTTCTTTCATTATTGCCGTGGGAAAGAATATGAAATGTTACCGATAAAATTCGAAAGTCATGCATTAACTCGTAAGGTCCATGAAAAAGATTAATCACGACGACAATTTTTACCACACAATTCCAATCATATTCTGGTAAAAAGGAAAACATAATTTTTTTCCTGTAAACAGATATAGTAAAAGGAGAGAGGGAGTCGTAGTTGACTTGTGGAGAAACGAATAGTATTTTGGGACCACTGTGCAGACTATAAGAATGGGCAGGATCAATCGTCCTCAATTTTACGCATCGATTCACGGTTGAGACAAATTTTTCTCCAAACAATTATTGATAACTTAAGTCACCATTTTGCGCGATAGGTTGGAAATACAAACACATCCCATGCAAACACGTCGATATCTTAATTCTTTACTCAGTACTGACCCAAATGCATTATGATTTTTAGGCGGACAACAAAGTAGCACTGCGGAATGGGAACGCCTTTTAACGGCAATGCGATACTTCCAAGGACGTGCAATTTATCGCGAGCGCCTTCTACCCATCATAAGTTCTAAGAAGGCCAATGACAACAATAACAAAGAACAGGCATATGTCGTCAGCATAAATAGAAACCTAAACTTGAGTAGGTCAAATGGAATTTAATGAATTAATTGGAAACGAATGGCGCGACTATTATAAGAGGAAATCGGGATCAAATTCTAATACTCACATACTCCGGTAATTGTTCAGGTGTTTATTTCACTGGGACAAATAAAAAGTACTCGAAATGAGATGGTTTGCCGGAAATTCATATGACACGGAGGTTCCAAGAGAAATACACGAAAAAACTGTATTTAATAGGGTATATGCAAAAAGAACAGGTATTCAGGTAATAAAAACAAAAACGACGCCAGGGAAAGAGGGTAATATTTGAAGAATGGATCTCACACTTTGAACTCACTCAATTTTAGAAGAGAATAAAGAGAGGAAAAGTTCCGGGAGATCCGGGTTCGAATTCCGGCTAGCACAAATGATTTTTTTCATGGCGAATTTCATCCTTGGTACTAATTATTATACACTAAGTATTAATATACATCTAATAAGCCATTGCTCGAGGCTACAAAGATGACAAGGTGGAATTGAACCGTTCTAGTGGAAATCAACCTTTTAAAAGAGCCGTTACTTTTAATGATCACTCGTAGGCGTCGTCTTAGAGTGTAAGAACCTTGGGCGGTCACTTCCTAACAGTGCCCGCAATAGGGTGGTTTCCTACTATTTTTTTATTACCTAAATCGAACGATTATTACTCCTGGAGTACGAATTTCACGCTCTTAGATTTTCGAATGACGATATCTATTTTTCGCGATTAAACGAAAGGTGAATATTTTCAAGCGCGCGAAAACGCGACGGCTAAGTATGAATGCTGGGTAAAAGTCCATATACCGTATTTCTGGTTCCAGCTGTCGGCGCGCGAGGTGACCTTCTGGCGAGGCTTGAGCGCTGATACGACGCAGGCTGCTAGCAGGTAGCTGAGTACCCTGCTAGTAGGTAGCGCTTGGCTTAAATAAGGATTATTATTCCCCTATCAAACGAAGGAAACTCTACGAACTAATGTATTTTTAATGTGTGATTATTATGAGATGTTTCCCTGAGCTCTGTGCCACGTACATGTTGGTAATCTCAGACGATGTAAAACTCCTATCTACTCGTATAGAAACTAGGTCCCTGTGACGTCACGTGGAGTGGCATCGCATGGGCGCCAATCCGGCCTTTTTCAAATGCGGTTAAGAATTGACCATTTCCATTCGTCTAAACTGGGATTTCTAAAACCAAATAATTTGTACATTATGAATATACTAATGGTGGGAAACGAATCGCAATCAATGCCTTTCGTTTTCTTTGATGAAGGAAACTACCCTATTAGCTAAATCTGCGACGTCATCCGAATTTGAGCCTAAATTCGGAAATAAAAGAGTACTTCATTACATTTGAACTCCTCGAGCCCATTACCATCTCATTTGAAAACCGCCCACGCTTCGTCCTCCAACTGTATTACGCTCCAGGCTCTTTTCTTACTCTCTTGCCCAGCGATCTTTTATCAACTCATTCTCATTCATAAATACCACTATTTAAATTGAAGTAAAAATTTGCGATGGCCAATCATAATTTTAAACCTGCTCAAGTCGACCTACCTGGCATGACCAAGCCGCAATAATTAGTATAATGTTCATCAGTGCGCCTCTTGGGACCAAGCAAGCCTCCGCACGGAAACAATTCCAAAATTGGCAAGAATTAAAATACAGCCATATTCGTACTGTAAATCTTGGAATGAATATAAAGGTCTCTCCACAAATAAATTATTATTATTCCATTTATTTTGTCAGCATTCGATAAGTATAGAATAAATATTTTTCAGTATTACTAATCAAATTCAACAGAGTATATCACAATGATATTATTCTCAATATAAATTTGACACTGACAATGAGAAAATATTACAGAAAAGTTCATTTCACAAGAACTTAAAATGCAAATATCGCTTTATCGTTAACAGCTAATTCACGTGATCCTTCCTTGTTTTCTTTCCCGTTTCTTCCTTGTTTCTTTCCCGAAAAATATTTACTCACGCACGAAGTAATTTATCCATTCCGAAATAAACACATCATCAAATGAATGAAAGCAAAAGCCTTTTAATGCATTCTTACCGAGCCTGATTGCCACTTTCAAATCATTAATTATCCCACGTTAATACAAATTCACGCTACAAGAATTTCGAAAGCACGAAGCAGATTTTTTCATTGAATTTTAACCGCTAAGTAGCGAGACAATACGCTACTTGCACGTGAGAAAGATCAGCATCAACCAATCAAGGATACATATCCCACGAAATAGGTCAGAAAAATTCAGCCTCCCAACAAAAAAATATCAGGTATAATTTAAAGGTACCTATTAAAATTTATTTCAGTGAAAAAAATCAAAAATCAAATAAGTAATACTTTTCGCTTTATACGATGCGCAGCTATCCACGGTCCACGGTCAAGTATATCTCAGAGTTCGCATAGCAGACACATAAAAGCCATTTTAAGCTCTTCATTGAAACGAAACCGAAGAAAGTTAGCGAAGGGTATCTTGAATGATGTAGTAAATGGTCTCGTCAAGAAGCAAGTACGAATGGCTGTGAAGTGCGGCGCAGAAACATAGGCTTCGAGGAAGAAGGATGAGACTAGGGGGTTAAAGGTATTCATTATTTGATGCAAGCTTAAGTTAGATAATAGTACAAGTCCGGACATACGAAAACTAGCTCCCCAAAATGGTGACGACTAGACCTCCCTTAAAACAAACAAATCACCTCCTCCCAAAAATTTTTATACATACACATTTCTCAAGTGTAATCTCTTGCAGGTGGATTTTTATTGCTATTTTCAGCATGCCATTATGATACTTTTATTTTTGTAATACTCCCTGAAATAGAGTTTTACGAATCTCCCACCAAAATGTTCGCCATGTGCGCCATCCTTCCCTGACCCCCAGTCGGTACCCTTGATTAAGAGTGCCGAGAAATTTAAAAAGATGACCTAAAAACATTGAAAGGGGCAATATTCGATTGATTATTGAGGTTTGAAATGGAAGGCTATAAGTTTTTTTTAGTTTTGAAGGTATAGGAAAATGTGATTCATTAAGCCAGTAGCAGAGAGAGTAAACGGGCTCTTCCACTAGTTAATGCTAATCTTAAGCGATACACTCTTTCTAAAAGCGCTCTCAATAAATAAAGGGTCAACATAATCAATAGATAGCAGCTGTGTCGCATGAAATTATTTTAAGGGCAACAAGCGATCTATGGGTTGACTACCCTCGCATAAAACGATGTCGCATAGAGACCCACACTGATAACAACGCGGCTTTCCAAATGGCAACGGATAACGTAAACAGTACGGGGAGAACTTGCGTTCAATCGAAAATTATCGTTACAATTAGCGAGGAGAAAAACAGACAAACAGAAAAACAAACGAACACAAATTATTTTTCATGTAATCAAATAACATAGTTTGTTAAGACAGGAAGGACAAGAACTGTATCGTCGTAGCAACAATCAAAATGGAAACGAGACATTTTATTCTTTTCAACATTTTATTCTTGTCATAACTTCTCAAACCCAGGCACCAGGTCAGCAATTCTAAGGAAACAATTAATAGAACAGTTTTACCTATGCGATAGAGCTTTTTCGGTTGCTAAAATAACAATTCCATTCCAACGTTACATCACTACAAATATTCATCCAATATTTCCTCTAGAGTGACGTGACATCCCAAAGTGCCGGTTATCCCACTCAAAAGAAGAGGAATAGATAAGCTCAGAAATTGTAGGAGGGCTATAAATAATTATTTTTAAGCACGATTTTTCGTCCCACAAATGATTGGATAGGAGTCCAGTGACATTGGTAAAGGAGACCAAGAGGGCAGCTATTTGCGTAAGAAGACGACTCTGAGAAGAATTTTTCGATACCGTACTGGCGAGTCACAAATTTTCCACTCAGCAATGACACAGCTGGGACAGTGCTTCATGACAGAAATGGTGTTTTTCGATACTTTACCGTGATATTCGATATTTCGAAATTGAAAGTTTTAAATTTTCTACAGTTATGTTAAATAAGCTGATTTACATTTCGGCACCCATTACTATAAGGTCGCGAGCGGCCAAGGATTGAATATACTCGATTCAGAGACCGACTAACGGGGAGCGAAGGGGTTTTCATTTCTGTAAAAATATGGTGGCTCCTAAACAACCTTTAATAGGTGGCTCTCCAATGAAAGTTATCAATTCATTAGCCTAAAAGGACGCTTAAAAATAATTTATGAAACTCGAAAAGCCACTTATCTACTCTGACGTATTTTAACTGAGCGTTATAGCAAACGACAAAAAATCCGCGGAAAGTGATGAACCGCCCCAAAAAATAACGACCTTAATCCGGAAACATCATTGGAAAGGCTTATTTTGGCCGTTTAACACGGTACAGTGTACACCGCTATTGCGCATTTCCGTGTACCGGGTACACGGAAATGCGCAATCTGACGTACGTGCGAGGGCGCAATCAAAATTGCGTCGTGTAAAGCGGTGATTTGTTAGAACACATGCGAGACTGCGTGGATGCGAGACGGCAAAATAGCCCCTGTTCTAATTTCGTTCATGCATTCGCGCCATTCCGCGCCATTTTAGAAATTAATGCAGCTCTAACCTGCGCAATTCCGTGTAAAACGGCCTTTTAACTCAACCAACTATCCCATTTTCAGGAGATTAACATGCCATATTTTCAGGTGACTTCAGTACCGAATTTTTATGAGTATCAGCGGAAGGACTGACGATTAAGGCTGATAATTTCGCGCGATGACCTAAATTTCGCAAGGCTATCCAAGTACTGTTATTTTCAGATCCTCGGTACATATTTATGCATGCTCCATCCACCACAATAACTCAATGAATGAATGCATGATAACGCGTAAGGATGCAACAAAATGCAGTGAGTCGCCTCCTTACGCCTCTGAAAGTGCCATAGTTTACAGTTATTGGGCGTTTAGTTCCAGATGTGTACGTCTGCCGCGTGTTCTTATGTTTATATGATCCTTAATGACATGCTTCCTTTAAGTTACATGCGACACGCATGGAGGAAAATGACGCACTCCATCAAATGGCTGAGTACACAGCCGCCCAAAAACGCATAAGTTAGGCAGGACAGGGTTTATCTTCCAGAAAATTCCTAAGAAACGATAACGAGCAACAGTCCACCATGAGGGTACCCGCAGACCGCAAAGATGCATGTCGACCACAGCAGGCTAGTATCGCCTTACAGCTAGCCCGAAACAATGTCCTTGCCACTACCAAGGTCCTTTGCTCGCCCAAAGTCGCCACTCACAAGTAGGGATTCTGCCGGAGTAACTCCACATCCCTCAACCCGCAGCATTTTTAGCGGCCATATTGGAATAAACCTGGTGGCATGAAATCAATAAAGATCGGCGACTCTCCAAAACGGCTGACTGAACAAAATAAGAGTTATGTAGGAAACCAGAAGCGTTTCCCGGGATACATGGTGGCATTATTACCACGGATTTTCCCAATTTTTTAAACCAAACTAAGGTCCTAACGAAGGCCCCTAATTTCGTTTCCTTTATAAAAATGAGGTACTTATATTGTCACCGTCATCTTTCAAACACGGTTAATGCATTCGGAAGAAAATAATGAGCCTCAGCCGAACGATTATCTGAAAACAAATAAAACATAGGTTCTCATCAAATTTAATGATTTAAGCGCAATCAAAAAAAATTAAGTTTAATGAATTTATATACCTTGTTGGCATATATTTGATACATTCAGCATTTTGAGGTACGGTACACTTCGCTATTGTGGCTATCGTACCGAGGTCAAAATTATCGCAAACGACTATGCATATATATTTAAATTGCGGCTCAACAGCCTTGGCGAACAAAAATGACAAGTCCAAGTACGCGCGGAGCCAAGTGCAGGTGCACCGGTCGCACTACCCAAGTGGCCGCGAAAGAAACTTTATCCCTTGCGATTAAACGTTAATAACTTCAAGAAGTCGTAGTGAATTTCCAATTTACTTTCATTGCCTTTTATCCCTTAAGCATTCACGTCGGATCTATATGACCCGAGAGGTTTATTAAATGAATAAAACTTAAATTCAGTTAAATCGTTTAGCAATTTGCGTCACATGTAATCTCACAACATGCTTTTCTCTCTTTCTACGACATTTTTGTGCTAGGAAATATGCATTTTTTTATCATAATTTAGCGGCTTGACCCGACGCGAGTGCTTGCGTCTAGCAAATTACCGCTCTACAACTCGTCGCGAGCGTTTGGGATACAAAGGAATTTGAAATTAGATGTTCAAAGACAGAACTCGCAAATTTTCCATAAAACTACAGTTGTGTACGTCTGCCGCGTGCTCTTACGTTTATATCATCCTTAATGGCATGCTTCCTTTAAGTTACATCTATCCAAACCACTAAACCACTTATTATTATGGAATAGCTATATAAAATGCTTAAATAGTTTAAGTTTCGTATTATTAAAAACCCAGATTTATTTCCAATCATGAGACCATTATTCCTTTTAAGAGTTAGATCTGGGTCAATATGACCCAACGTGAGTGGTTACTTAACTTTATCTCACGCGACTACTTAAAGAGTTAAAAACATTCGTTCATTGATATGCTACATATTCTTACAAAACGAAATCGCGACCCCTTTTGGTGAGACCCATTTTGAGGAACATACCCATCTTACACCAATGACATGAAAGATAAGCCAACGTTGGCACATTGAAGCAGATTTACATTTTCCGAGGTCGCAAACTTACGGAATAATTCCAGGAGTAACACAAATTATAACGTATCTACTGCGATAATACTATAATGCATTGCAATATCATGTCAAATGAACTAATATAAACATTTTGATAAGATCATCCTAAGTTATTCATCGTCTTAAATTATTCAACGTAACTGGTGTTTCAAGAGAAGTAAGCAACGATGAGCCTTTGAAATTTGCTGTAAACTACAGAAAATTTAAGTTTTGCAGAAATTATTCGCAGCGAAAAATTTTATTTTTCAGGTTTAATATCACCTCAGTAATGCGAAAGGCCATCACACAATTTAATGGCACGCGTGGGAAAGGTGGTGCGAATTAAAAGACTGGAGTTGAGAGCAATCAATTCCCAGAGCGAGGACCAGTTCCATATTAGGCATTGGATGCCAACCTAATATGCCGTTAAGATGATAAAATTTCTCCCATGAAATAAAAAAAAAATTATTAGGAGATTTTTCGCTAAGTCGTTTCTTGAGATAGCATCAGAGAATGAAAAACAATTGCAGAAAAAATATTAATTGCAATAAAATATTAAAAAAACGACTGCCATTCCCTCATTGGAAGATAACTTACCGAAATAAATAATTCTACTTCGAGAAGCACATTATGTAAGACTTCTCTACGAGTAGACTCAGAATGGCTTACTACCATGCATTTCACACATGAGAGGAAAGAAGCATACCACCAAGGATGGGGCAAGTGCAATTAAGCAGATCGGAAAAGTATAATTTTTTCGTAGGAACTTTTAAAAAGTTGTATAATTTACTCAAAATTGAAAAATTATAATTTTATACCCATTCCCAATTGCTTGAGGAGTTACGGTCCTAGGATAGAAATTTCCGCATGATTCATGGTGCAGAAATGGTCCCTAATTTGAAAGTCAACAATGGAAATGTGGTATATTAATTTTTTTAAACTCTTCCGCCATTGCTATTCCCCTGAAATTGTTTACATATTGCGTATTAGTTAAAACCTCGACGAAAGACACATCGAACATGGATTTTGCTCCGTACACAGTGAGCAGGCAGGAGGCGCGATCGGCCAACTGCCCATCCCCCCCGCTGCGTCTAGGTTGCCATGGCTTGGTTGCCTAGGTTACCCACACGCTCTTAAAAGTCAATACGTGACTTAACTGTCACAAATGCGAACACAGATGGGCCAAATTTTCGATCGAAACGGCCGTAATTCATCAAAATCAACGGTGAACGACTACAAAATTATGGTTTTTAAATTTTCAACCCCCCCCCCCCACCTAAAATATCACGAGGCGAGAGTCAAGGGTTGACCAAAAGGCCTCTAATGTTTTGGGAATGATTTTGGGTTAGTTTTAAAACTTTTTTCGATGAGCCAAGTTTCCCCAAATGCAACTGATTGTTTTGATTCGCCTCCATGTGCAAACGTGTCACTGGCCGCTTATTGGCCCTCTATGCCGTCTTTCTGGCGGAGAAACGGGCAGAGAGCCCGCACTCTGGAGGAGAAAACGAAAACCCGGGGCCGAATAGGGAGACGATGCACGCACGCCCCCCTGGGAAACCACCTCGATTCAAACCCCCCAAAATATTTCAGAGCTTCGGTCGTAAGTGCACCCACTGAAATAAATCCCCTCTTATCCATGTTATCGGATTTCATTCCGATTAATCAATTTCAGATTAAATAAATCAGAAACTACAGCTGCTTAAATAAGCTTCGAAACTTTCCCACTAATAAATATTCAAATACCGACACTCCATGATAGCAATAGAGCAAAACGAAAAGCCTATCTGCATCAAATACTATCAATTCTTGGGAAAATAATCCACCATAAAATTGGTCACAGGGATAATCATCAACAAAAACACTATACTGGCGTCAGGGGCGCAGCTAGGAATTAAGGGGGGTTTCAGGCGCAACTAATACTGGGGTGCTTGGGATATTGCATACCCTCCAGGGTAAGCGGGAGGTGCGGAGGCCTTCCGCCGGAAAAAAATGAAGATAAATAGTTCAAAATGATGATTTTTACCGCCTTCTGAGGGATATTTTATTAAGCCCCACACTATTATATAAGCAATATTAATCCAATTGAGTAAAATAGATTTAACTTAAAAATCTCTGTGAGCTATGGGTGGTTTTTATCCCCCAAACCCCCCCCCCCTCACTGCGCCACTGACTTGCGTCACAGATTGATTTTTAGACAGTGTGAATCCGGAAAATGGTAAACATTTATGAAATTTGCCTAATGCTAGAATGACCGAGGGCGGTCAATTGACCGTGCGCGTTTTTCTTTCCCGCACCATTTCCGATAAATAACGCTGAGATTTTTATGACTTTTAATATTTTGGAACAAATAACCTGAAAATGAAGTTTTTGGGGGAAAAATTCATATCCAGAGAAATGTCAGCTTTTACCTAGAATGACCGCGAGCGGTCAATAGACCGTTTTTGTAATTTCTACCGTAATTTAGGTCCCTTTGCCGATCCTTGGAGTCAATTTCGTCAAATATCATAGCGTGCACTTTACCATACATGAATAATACTCAAGTTTGACTCTCATATCTTTCAAACAGTTTTTAGGAATGATTTTACAGTTTATGTGAACGAGAGGCACATAAGCAAAACCAAGTTACGTTGCGTCGTAAAGAGCCGCTACTAAGCCTACTGAGCATTCTATGGGCGGTGATGAACATTTATTTAGCTGATATTCATTCTTGCTTTCGTGCGTAGCTGCTGCCAACCAAGCCAGGCGCCCCGCTTCTCCTGCGCGCTGCGTTGCCTGCGCGGCTGCCCGTGAGCGCCCAGGGAATACCCTTTCGGCGACGTGTTACTACTTGCATGCCGGTCACTGTCTCGTCATAGATGCTGCAGTCACCCATTCCCGTATTTCACTCCATCCTTCTGGTCATCCGGTTCACCAGAACTGGTGATATTCTCCTAGATCCTCCAATATAAACTATATCTTTTGAACAAATTCGGTGAAAACTTTCTTGTGCTCAGTTGATTGGAAGAATGAACTTTATTTCAAATGCGACAAAGCATAATCAATTTCCTTAGATTATAGCAGTTGAAAATTCAATGGTTGAGGCACAAAGATGTATGTTGTATTTCTTCCCCGAAACTGATGCGGTCTGTCGCCAAGGGGCATTTCTGGTGATCGTTACCGGTCTCATACATCATGGTTAGTTCCAACCACCTCCCCGTCAACTTGTTCGCTTCACGCTGTCTTGCTTTCCAGTGATCATTGCTTCTTCGGATGGTTTCCTTCAATATTTATTTATTTTATTTTTATTTTATTCTCAAACCACCGGATACAGCTCTTATTGGCCATTTTACACCGGGGTGTTCAACAAATGTAACAAGTAAACGTACACAAACGACCATGCCCTGGACCGGAGAAACCTACCCAGGCGGGACTCGAACCCGCGACCTCTTGTTTGGCAGACGAGAACGTTACCCCTACGCCACCGAGGCCGGCAAATTCCTCCTTCCAATATTCCTCCGTTCCGCACGTTCCATAGATGTTTTCTACAACGCGCTCATTGAACGTGTTTGAATATATTTCTGGGTCGATCGGCACACCCGATGTCAGTCTCATTGTCCCGCGCTTGGTCACGGGAAGACATTTTACTAAGACGCTAAATTTTAATCACAGACTCAGAGGATCGATAAAATGAAATACATAGTGACACATTCCAAAAGCGATCCTTCCTTCCTTGAGATTCAAATACGCGTCTCATTCCACAATTTCGGTCACTTTATCTAAGCGCTGTCTCTTTTGTTGTCTCATAGTCTACCGTGGCGTTCTTGACTCGTTGATCTTTCGGGTTTTCACCGCGTTGTTTGGCATAGGGTGACGACAGTTTCACCTGGATTCCCCAAGGCGTCTTCAGAAGTGCCGATATCGGCATTTTGCATCTCCTTTGCACCACGGTTTCTGACCCAGAAAAATCCCACGTTTTTTATTTACAAGTGCAAATATTAATGTTTTTCGATGCTCCAGGAAAATTATTTCATTTTAACACTGATACGCGTCTCCAAAATACATGTGTGAAGGCCCTGAACATATAATCAGAAAATTTGCAAACGTGCTAAGAGAGTAAAGGAATACATACCTTGAGACCACATTTGTAGTGCTTCATTTTAATGCTGTCTTTTTTGATTTTTTCTCTGAGATATGTTTTCAACCAAGAAAACTACATCAAATAACGTGTTTTAAAACACACGAAAAATTATTTTTAACTATGCAAGTGAGACACATTGTTATTTTACAATAAAATTTTTTAGGTATAATTAATATTTTTTGCTAAGTTCAATTTTTTCCTAACATTGCATAACCGTAAAACAGAATAAGAAGACTTTTATACTCGTTAGGTAAAAATATGGAGGGAAAACAAATGAAAGAGAGAAAGAAAAGGGCGACCGGTCAATTGACCGCTGGCAGTCATTATTGGTATGCAGCTTACCCTGGTCATTCTAGTGTTATAGAGGTATACATTTAATTTCTGAGACTGTACTCAGACACATATTCTGCCGAATCCTATTATACATTGACCATAGCACAAGGTACTCTGATAAAGAGGGTACTTGAGTATACTTACTCTGCCAACGAGACTCTCAGCAGAGCCAACCACTTCTGGAAGATTAGGACGGTGATCAGCTGGGCTTCCTGGAAGCGAGTGAGATAAGCGCTCAGTAGCTAAACTTCCATTTGATTCCCCAGGACGGGATTCTGCAAGAGAAACCTCATTGGAGAATTGGCCTTTTACATCAAATGACTCAGCTATATATGAAAATAGAAACTTTTGGGACTAACTGCTATTCAGCATGCCAATTATCCCCAATGCAATTATCCACTGATACTCTATATGCTGAAACCTCTATCAATTCAACACCTTAATATAATCACGTAAAGAATTATGTTTTGATGAGATGGATATTAAACAATTACTCCTCAACAGCAAGTGGTAAATTGGGCTTCTTCATCTACTCATATTACAGCAATTCAAAATTATCTTGTGAGAGAAATGAACAGCTCCCCAACAATTCAGTTAATTTCATTCAAATCCCCTTTGTACTCTGAAACTGGATGCAAAAAGTACTACTATATTTCTTCAACAAGAAAGCTATTCGAAATATTCTTAACAGAAGCCTCAGCATATACAGCACATGGATGAAATTTCTCTTTTCTACCTTATAATTGAAAAAGTATTTAAATGAATATTAAAGCAATTTTAAACAATAATTAATAGAGTCAAAACTAGTTCAATTGCATTAGTTTTGGTCAGGCATTTTACTCTGATGTTAGTGACCCTCAAAAGGTTATACGTCATGCATATTCCATGCCAAAAATTTTACATAGTAATGTTATTCACTTCAAGACAGCACAAGCAAAAATACTGGTCTAAACTCTTGGCACACAACATCTTTATCAACACATTCATAAAATCTACAAGAACACTTCAGTCTAAGCATAGCCATACTCATAAAAGCCAAAAGAAGGTAGAAATGGCAAGAATACAAAAAAGGTTTTTTTTTCTTGCTCCTAACATTTGTGTCATGTCACTCATCACAGAGAACTGAATATAAACGTGGAAATACAAAGATACATTAAAACTGATGATATGTACATACATTATTCCTTTGCTAATAACTCCCAGCTAAAACCCCTGTGTTTTCATAGCTATCTTAACTCCCCTGGGCATGTAGGTTATCATGGTTCCTATTTAATCCTTCAACCAAACATCAGTGAAAAGAAATTTGAAGAGATGGATACACATGCAAATTAAAACATTACAACTTATTAGATTCCTTTCCGAGGGATACATTACAAAACAGCATGAATCATTAGAAGGAGTAATCCAGTTTGTTGCCCTTATCTGAGTACGGTTAATAGACAAACCACTAGCTGAAGTAATCACTAGCTTTCGTTCGACCAGTGGCAGCTTTTGAGCTACAGCGGGGGTTGTGTAGTGGATGATCAATCACAGTAAAAAAAGTGGTGGGGGTATCCTATATGCCCTTTTATCCATAGCCCGTTTATCATATACCAGCTGCTTAGAAGTTATTAAAAATTGCTGGAATTTAAAGCTTCCTCTGACAATCTATCAGGCTTTAGGAATAGAAGGAAAAACATATTTATACACCGAGTTATAAATATTAGGGAAAAAAACATACAATCCTTTCCTTCCAATTTGCACCTGAAACTTCCAGCTGCGTGGAAAAATTAAAAAAAAAAATACTCTGGGTATAAAAGTTGAAATGCTTGGGAAACACAATCTTAAGGGCATCCCCTGCAAATAAGTAAATCTCTAAAAAGAATCTCTCGCCATAGCCGTGATAGGTCGAGTTAATGGCCTAGTCTACACCACACTGCTGATCTCATTTCTCGGCAGGGACTCAACTGACATTGATAAAAGACATCCTAAACTAAGCTAGACCTCTGAATTATATTCCTTCAGGCAGTCTGGAATGATAAAAGAATTGAGGAATAACGAAAACTATTATATTGAAGTTCAAGAAATAAACACATAATTGAAACAAATGTAAATCTTGCAAATCAATCCTATGCCAAGTAAAATTTATACATTAATGTACACACTTTTGAGGAATACAGTTTGGAAATATTTTTCCTTCCAGTGCCTAAAATTTAATCAGCAACACCAAAAAGATTCCCACCCTTCTTTTTCTATGACAAAAGAATAATTTTTGGCTTTCCGGTAGCTTATATAAGCCATTAGTAAATATATGTACTTCAGTTCTCTTCTATTTACTCAAAGTCAAATGGGAAGCAGTTACCCTCTAAAGGCCAAAAATTAGCAATAAATATAAATTAGGATTAGCAAAACATTAGCTTCACAGCTTCAAAAAAATGAAGGTGGACTGAATGACATTTATCATTCTTCTGCATAACTATGACAGCAAACTGTCTCACATAAGGTAATGCAGTGGGGCAGCGAGGGGGGGTTTTGGGGTTTAAACCCCCCCCCCCCCCCAGAGCTCAGAGAAATTTTTAAATTTAATCCATTTTACTTAATGGATTAGTATTACTCATATAAAAGTCTTAGGATTAATCAAATATCCCTCAGAAAACTGTAAAACTTGCCATTTTGAACCATTAATCTTAAAATTTTCTGGAGGAGGGCCCCCCGCAACTCCCACTTACCCTGGCGGGTATGCAATACCCCAACACCCCAAAGTAGGTATTGGTTGTGCCTAAAAGCCCCCCAAGCCCTAATTTTTGGCTGCACCCATGAGGTAATGGAATTGAGTTGAGCTGTTTCATACTGGATGACATCTATCATTCTTCTGCTTAACTATAACAGCAAACTGTCTCACATAAGGAATGGAATTGAGTTGAGCTGTTTCTTACACACATGGATTTCTTTTCTGTAGTGTCCTACTCAATTCCATATTATACCAATGCTATTTTCCACTTTGAGGAGTCTTCTTCCATAATTCACAGTTAGAACTAGAGCTAAATTTCAGTGGGTATGAGCCGGCGTTCCAGCACCTCTCGGGGAACATAGGGTTGTGTCAAAAAATTTCATTGTTTTTTTATATATTTGGCTAAAAATAATTCCTCATCGTAACTTTAATTACAAGTTTTTAAAAATCAGAATTTTTTTTGGGGAGTGGGGCTTATACTTGAAAATAGAGTGATAAAATGTGTTGGTATGCATTCTGGTACCTAAAATTTTAGAAGTGAAGAACTGGTTATAACTAACAAAATATGGTTGCAAAGGGCATGTAAAAAGTAATGCAACACTATAAGTCCAAAAGTTACACGCTTTATTCAAAATGGACAAAACCACATGCTAATTTTTGCGCTAGCTTCACCACACTGTACTAATTTTTTCTTTTTGCCCTTGATATGGGTACTAGAATCTCACACACTAAGTGTTCCTTCCAGATAATTTATGGCTACTTTTTTCTTTAAACCAGTCTTCACAGTACTTAACTCATCTTAACCTCACAAACAATATGTAAAAACACAACTAATTCTACAATGACAGTTTTAAAAAAATAATGAAAAACTTTCACCATGAAAAAAATCTGTACCACATACGTAACTACTGCATGGTTTTTTCAATTACTATTCAAAAAAGGTAAAATAGCTAAGTAAAATCTACTAATTTTACTCCATAATAAATGAAATGGATACAAATTGGTACATGATTCTATACGGTAAAAATTGTTTGAGTACATGCATACTTAATAATTCAACGGTTAAGAACTTAAATTTTTAGTCTGAAAATTTTCATGGTTCATCAAACTACGAACGAAGTACTGCCGGTTCATCTTCTGATATTTTAGTGAGTATGAATGCTCTTATCTTCCAAATACATGGAGGCCGAACAGAAGCATGTTTGTATTTTAGAATCATAAACAAACAGTGAATTTACAAGAGAGATTTTCTTGAAAATAGGTAAAAGAGTGAATCTATCGCTTCAACATATAATGTATAAAAGTAGTCCTCTGTAATTTATATGTACTAAACGTAGACATAGTTTTGTCATATAAATTTGCAAATGGATGCTTTATAGCATTTATTTTTCAATCTTCACCCTAATATTAAATTTCCATTGAACCTCAAAAAATTTAAATTGAAAATTTTTCTTCTCTATTTGAAATAATTTCATTTACGTTTACCTGTAAATGTACAAATCCAAATTTTGCATTCCCAAAAGTTATTACACTTAATTTCTGATCCTTCAAAATCAAAATTAATAAGTGTAGTCCATATTTCTATTCATCTATTATTGATGGACAGAAATATGAAACTGAATGATAGTTTTGTACAGTACAAAACAAAGTTGAAACAGAAATTATATGATGACAAACCAATACTGCTTTAAAAGTAAGTACAACTAAAATATTGGGAAACATTTTGTGTAGAAAATGATTTTTCTACACCAGCATACATTTTCTGATACCACCTACTGCTCTACTGAAAGCATGGGAATGTAATTCGGAGGCAAGATGGAGTCACAGTGTAAAGGAATACCAGGACCAAACATAAGTGGAGTGCTACCCGCCTTTTTGAAAAAATACCTAATACAAGCAGTCTTGGATGGCCTCTTTTCAATACACAAAAGCATAAATAAGATGGTCTAAAAATATTTTAACAGTACTTCAAATTTGCTCACAAATATTTGGAAGTAACTTCTTTCACCTTTTTGTCCCAGTTTACAGCCATTACTTCAAGCATTACTGGGTATTTAAGTGGTCAGCAAGTTGACCTAATATGAGTGGGATTCAAGGCTAAATTCATCATCTTGTGGTTTTCTGCCCGTCGGCAGGTCCCTTGCACCAACGCTGTCTCCATTCTTTCCTGTCTCTGGCCATTTCTTTGAAGTCTTTATATTTTCCTATTTTTAAGTTGTCAATGAACTCCAGCCATCTCCTTCCCCTTCTTCTGATCCCTTCCACCGTTCCTTCTAAGGCTACCTTCAAAATGCCATTCCCTCTCATCAAAATGTCCCAGCCATTTACCCTTCCTTTTATTTATTTTATCCATCAACTTTCTTGCCTCATCTATCCTATTCAACACTTGCTCATTCCTTACTCGATCCATCCACCACATTCCCTCCATCTTCCTCCAAACCCGCATCTCAAACGCCCCAATCCTGTCTGTCTTTTGGGCTAAGTTATGTAGGCTGAAATGATGAAGGCCATCTTAGGTTGCTTTTATTATCTGTTTTCATTACAAGGGTTTAATTAAAATGTGAAACTCTATATATTTCATTCCGTTACTTACTTGTGAGATGAATATGTATTGCACAATTCTCACTCAAAATCCTAAAATCAATGTAGCCCAAATTAAAATTATTGGCCCACATTAGCATGAGTGGTCACACTTAATTATCATTTTAATATCATTTTACATAAAATGCAGTGCGGCCTAAAAATTCAGGTAATAACAAATAAATTAACATAGAACTACCAAGTTAACTCTGTGTTGCATAAGAATTATGTATGTACCATGGTAAATATTTAAATATGTATAGTACTTGAGATGATTAATAACAGGTGTGAGGAGATAGAAGAGAAACAGTACCACGTTGCACTACATATTCCTATCAACCACTTCTTCCTTAAACAAATCTTCCAAGAAAACTAAAGGACACCCATTTTTTTATCATGCCCAAGGCTTTTTCTTTCTTTTTTGACTATTGCCACTAATCAATGTTCAAGTGACTTCAAGTATGCCAAAAATATACTAACATCAAACCATATGAGATAACTAAATCATTAAAAGTTTTTAAAACACCTCAAGACAAGATTCTTGACACAAATGAGTACCTTTCGTATGTAAAATAAATTTATGAGCCTTAGAGTAAATAAATGGTGTTTCAATTTAACACAATATTTCAATGAGATTTCCCTATTCTTCTTGATTGAACACACTAATATTATCATATTATTTTTATGCTAAAAATCCAATAGAATACGATACATTTTGTCACTACATTAACAGGTTTGGGTAGCAGTAAGAGGCATGATCGGATGGACAGCTACTTGAATATTTCACCCAAAATAATGCGATAATGTAAAAGATACCACATATTCAGCAGGTGAGACTTGAGTTAATCAACAGACCTAGATAATTATGTATCATAATTAGGAAATGTATACTTAAAACTTACATTTAGGTTTTATGCTTCCCTTTTTAAGTTTCTAGCTGACAAAGATAGAGATGTAGCCATCAAAAGTAAGTCATATAGGTGTGCTGAGATGAGAAATATTATTACCTCAATTATTTGGGTGATTGATTAAATTATAGATGAAGTCACTGCAGTTAAGGAAAATTGGATGTTAAATCTATGCATACAGAGTTGGATCACAGATGTTTTGGAGGAAAATACTTAGCGTGAGGAAGATGTAAAAATTGTGATCTACGTAAGCTGGATTCAAAATAAATATGTAATGTGAGTGGCCAGAAATGTTATTGCTTACGCTCCTTTTCACTCACTGAAGAAGTAAAAAGGCTACGTCAGAAGCTTGGAGGAACCCTTATGACTAAAAGGATGAAAATAAAATTGCTATTACAGGAGACACCATTAAGGCCAACAGAGGAGTAGAAAGAGAACATTACGAACCTACAAGTAACATGGGTATATACTGAGATGAGAGGGTCAAAAGTTGAAAATGTGGAATTTGACGGGGAAAACCTGAGAAAATTAAGATCAAGAAGAATTTTGGAAGTTACACCAGAAGTCACATTCCCCGTAACTACCTGATACTACCCGAGGTGAGGGGAGCCATATCTAATTGTGAGGTTATATCACTACAGCAACATTCAGTACTCATGAATATAAAGCACTTTACCTTTAAAGTACCCAGCGCACATAATAACTGTGTTTGACTGATGAATTTTGGAGCATCATCAGACCACATGACATACAGGAGAGAGGTCATGAGGAATTTCGCTATCCATTGATGGGGTACCAACTGTCAGGGATGGCGCACTGCAATGGATGAAGGGAAAAAGGACGGTGTTGTTGCACTTCTTTTAGGAAGATGCTGGTAGCAATATTAATATTTTTCAGTGCAATAAACAAATAATATGCAATCGAGCAAAGCAGTGCCTCGAGTGTGATCCACTTAAAATGCACATGCCCCAGGAAGAGGCCCAGCCACAAGAATATGTTTTGTGAATTCCTCACTTCCATTTCTAAGTGCTTTTCATCATGTGCCCTTGATACTTCATACACCATCACGGAAAAATTAGTGTTAAGGATTTGCTGCTTTTTCTTTATTTATTCCGATTACTCAAAAAAAACACCACAATGTTCACAGCTTCTTCATGAGGATTTTATAGTAAATACCATTATGTGATGATAATAACCCCAGCCCACATTAGGGATGTCTAACTCCTGCAGAAATTAGTGCATGACCCTTGGTTTGACAGGGGAGGACTTTACTCCACCTACACCAAGGTCAGCAGTTCATTTTCCTGGGGCAAACATTGAAAACATTATTGGGTCTGAACTGAATACCTTCTTCTTTTCCATCACTATTACTCTACCATTCTCATATAATCTTCATAGATTGTCTCCCCAAAGAATATGTACAGCTGTCTGCTATTAGCTGTGTCCTGGCCTATATTAAATTTAAATATAAAAAAAGTCGCACACTCATTTCTACTGCATAAAAGAATGCTTTGCAGGTTACAAAAACATGAGTCATGCAAATAAGTGTCCCTTAGCGAAATGTAATATGTGAATGTGAATTCGTCACTTCCTCACAGCGATTTGTGAATCCAATCTGCTATTTAGACCAAGTGGAAGCTGATGCATAATATAGGATTTTTTTAACCCTGTTCACTCACTTTCCGAAAATCATGAGGAAAATCATTTAAGTCAGTTGCCCAGATATTTGAATTTCATGTGATTGTCTAGCAGATTATGACACAGTAATGCGTATCCTAAGAAAAAAATACAACATTCAACACAAAAGACATTCATGATTGGAACAAGGAAACTGATGCCATATATAAGATAGACATGACACTGAGCTGAACGCATATATTTGTTCACAAACAAGGGTAAGGTGGTAAGGGTAGTTCTATTTTTCCTTTCTTGAAGCCTCCACATTGTAGCTGCCAATCCACTGATAAAAAATTCTCTAAGTATTACTTCAACACCCATGTATGTAAACAGAAAAAAATGCCATGCACAATATATGTACAGTACTGACTACCACTGGGTAGGTTCAAGACTGAAAAACATGTTTAGTACTGATAAGTTTAATATTAGAAAAAAGCTGTTCGTTTAAAAAGATTCAAGGCAGAGACCAATGCTAGAAATTTCAAGGTCAATGAAACATAGAAATTCACTTTCAGACATAAGGGAAACGAATACGGTTTACCATTTCATTGGGTCCTTACGGAGGATAAAATTAAAATTGTAAGACTGAGATTTTAGAACTTCACATTAAAAAATTAAATTAACGAACGAAGGCGATACTTTGTAAAAATTATGAACATTAAACATGGTAAATGGAAAAAAAAACTTAGTACATTCCACATATTCATATATTCCCCAATCGATTTCAACGACAAAGCATCATTTTCAAGGGACATAAGGGGGCATCCATTGATTACGTGAGGCATATAGTGGTGAGGTGGTCAGGCCGATTCTCACCCAATCTCACCGGTGGGAGAGGGAAGGTCCTGGCAAGTATCACGTAATATTTATTCTGCAAGAAACCACGTAAATTACGAGAAAACTGGGTTGAATTGTGCTGGTTGAATTGGTAATCTTAATTACTAGTCTTAACTAATCTTAAATACAAATAATTACAAAAAAAAATTTAATACATCGAATGCAATCAAGTATATATTAACATATTTACACTGAAAATATGCATTTTGAACAATCTCATGTGAGATTAGAGGGAGGGGGTCAAGCCAAATCTCAAAATAATTCAAGGAGGGAGGCGGGCTCCACAAATTGCCAAAATCACCTCACGTGATTAATGGACGCCCCTTAAAAGTTTCAAAGTATTTCTTCCTACTACCCATCTCACTCCTATCCTAAACTCTCCCTCCCTCTCCACTCAAGCCCTTCCCTCACTCCTCATGGAAAAATATACACATATGCATACACAAATAAGCCTTGCGTAAAATTATACATTGTCAGTTGGCCCCCTTGAAAATGATGCTTTTTCCTTGAAATCAATTGGGGAATAGCTGCATGGAATGTATAAAGTTTGCTTCATTTACAATGCTCAATACACATTTAAGGGCCTATGATTATATCTTACAACATCTAATTGACCCCATGTGCCCTATGAAAACATAAAAACTTTATGCAATGCAATGCCGGAATGAATCATTTATGCAAACTTTCACTCCCATTCACAAATCATAGAAAAAATACCAACTTGTTTAAATATAATCAACGCCTACAGAATTGCACAATTTCAGGAATAGTATAGTTTGATGATAAATATGGACCTCTGCTATAATATACTGAAATCAGGAAATGCAATTCTCAGAACAAAAAATTCTCAAATAACTCTGGAAACAAATAAAATGGTAAATGATCTCAGACCAAACAAATTATAAGTTTATGATGTCATGTATCCCAATAAATGACTACGTTTAATTTCCTTAGGGCCATTTCCTTTACAAAACTTTTCCTCTCCTTATCTCAGCTGCCAAAAATGGCTCATGAAAATGTGGCTTTTCTCCTACTTTGCCTAAACATAAACTTCCTTTCTAAAAATGAAAGTATCAGATAGTAAGCATTAACAAATGCAAATTATTCTTTGAGAAAAACATTTCCTCATGTAGAATGTTAAAAATTCAAAGTTAAATTAGGAGCAGCCTTAAATAATTAAGTTTCAAATTACTTTCCCTACAGATTGCCAAGAATATGTTAGTAGCATCGCAAATGTTTAATTGAATTAAGGCATCTGGTTTTTTTATTTTGAGCTTATTTTCAAATTAAATGTAGGTATTAGTGGCTTTAAATTTTTCATTTGTGAAAAAATTAAATAACATAGAGTAGGTATATGTACAGATTACAATTAAATATATTTTAATACTTAAGAATTCATATCGAACAGGATTAAATTTTCCTCAAATGAGGGGCATAGAGAGTGTACCTTTCAAAATATGAGGAGAGTA
Source organism: Ischnura elegans (assembly GCF_921293095.1). NCBI lineage: Eukaryota > Metazoa > Arthropoda > Insecta > Odonata > Coenagrionidae > Ischnura > Ischnura elegans. Next base: position 70,339,656 of record NC_060259.1, on the reverse strand, counting down.
TGTACTCGACTGGTGGCCATCAAGTCAGCCCAGAAATGGAGAAGAAAAAAACCTTTACTCTTCCAAGCAAATCCTAAACTTGAAGTAACTTGCTAGTCAACAACTGGGACTACATTTTAGGCCAATACCTGAAGCTGCTTGATATATTTATAACCCAAATAGAGGAAAAATGTCTTCATGGTGTAAACATGAGGCATAAAGCAAACAATGGCAGTAAAACTTGGTCGAAAATATGCTATTGAACAGAAATGTCATCAAGTCTACAAAAGTGCACAGGGAGAAAATTTACAAGGATCAAATAATGCTAGGTTGGATGCAGCTCTTACAGTTTTTGAAGTATGCCAAAAATACCATAACATTTTGGAAGTGAAGAAAAACAAAATTTGCTTTGGAGATATTTTGAACATGCAATCCAAGTGCCACTAGAAATGGGTTTTAACACAAGTATATGTCCAAACAAACTGGGTAAAAGACAGGAGGATAGGATTTACAAGTAAGCCTGCTTTTAAACTCAGCAGGTGACTGGTAAATGCAGATAAAAAATTAGGAGATGCCAGCTACACCTGGAGCAGAATTTCAGATAGATTTGTCATGTAATAAATAAGTAGAAGAGAACAGATTATTGAAACCACCACAGAAAGCTGAATAGGTTATAAAAAAGTTATGAGGTTAAAATCTGAAGCGATTATCTAACTTGAGAAAGATATTTACCAGTAAAAATTAATCAAGCAGTAATTCAATAAAAAGGTTACAGGGAAGGGATAAGGGGGAATTTGAAGTTTCTGAGAGTAAGTTCATAGATTAGGACTGATTTTTAACAATTAGACATGAAGTTTGATCGGTTTTTTTCATCCATTTGGCTGACAACATTGCAAATATATGCTATTTTGGTTAATTTGACAAATGCATATTGACTAGTATTGTAGTAGCATCACTATGTAAGTACATATTATGTTGCTGCTGTAGTCCTTGAAGCAAGAGATGATTGATGAATCAGAGGAGAAATTGGTTGAAGGAAAATGAAGTTAGCTGCATAATGATTCTTAGAAAGAATTATTTGAAGAATTCCTCCAGCCATTTGCCTTGGTTCTTATTCGTCATTATCTACAATGAGAAACTGGGGTATATGTGAATTCATCTGTGGTTTCTAGGTGAAGCGTGTGGTTTTGTTGGGCTGGTTTCTTGCATTACAGCTGTAAAAATGTAGTAATTTTCATTACTGATATTTACTGCTTGCTTAGAATTTATTCTTGAATTACATAGACTTCAAATAATCATTGTCTTGAGAGTACCTCTGTCTATAGTACTGGACTTTGATGATTTTTTGTGAGGGACTGTATATAGAAAAATCACTGCCTTGTGGGAATCACTGCCTTCCTTGATTATTCTATCGATTATTCACTGTTAGGTACAAACGAATTTCAATTTGAGAGCTCAATAAGCAATAAAGGTTCTATACCATTGCATTTATCTCCTGAATAAAATAAGAAAATAGAAATTTAAACTTAAGAATCTACAATTCTTTTCAAGGAAGGATCTTCCAACATAAAGGCAATGTGTACTCACAGACAGTGAAAATTAGGCAAAATGAAGAACCAAGTGATTTTTTGCCGATGTGCAGATTCATTCCTGAGGCATGATTAATTTGACAGAATTTCCCATCAAATAATGTTCTGTTGCAGCTCTTTTCCTGCTCCCTAACACATAATTATATCAATGTGCTGCATCCATGATTTTACTTGTCACTGCACTAACAGCATCATATATTGCTGGCAATTTACAACGGAATTTTCATGTAATTAATAAGGACTATTTTCCTCTAGCATGAATCATGTCATCAAATGGAAAACATTAGGAAAGGATTACGCATTAAAAATTTATTTATGTTCGGTTTGCAAAGTAAACTAACTTCCTCCAATATAAAAATAATGAAAAATTATTCAAAAAGGAAAATTATCAAATAAATGTCACCAAGGATAGAGGAAAATCGAAATTTCATGAAATTTTAGATAAGCATTAATAATGCAGGAAGGGTTTACCTTATATATATATGATAATTTGCCATCAGAAAAATCATTTATGGTAATGGACTTGGCAATATTAAGAAATATATAAAAAATCAAATTAAGAAAACAGTGGAAGAAAATATACATATAGTGTAAAGGTGCAATTTGTTGAAGGAGATTTTAGCAAAGTGACAAGAGGTGACTAATGACAGAAATATGTATTAAGAGTGTTGAAAAATTCACAGTTGCTCACTAAGAAATAGAGAAAATTAGGAAAGTAGCAATTTCTAAGTATCTGATTTGAACTCTCAAGCACATATCCCATGTAAAATATCACGGCTACATTTGACAACTAATGAAAATAAAATAGCAAATGAGCCAAAAGAATAACAGCAATTATGCTAAACAATGCTTTTAAACTGATTCTTGACTCATTTTGTCATTCACATGCCACGATGAGTCACTTTTTGACAAAAAGTAAATATCTACGAATGAAAAATAGGAATTTGAGATGTATATAGCTTGAAAAAGTGTGCAATATAACTGCTGACCTCGCCCATGAAAAGAAGCCCTATGCGAAATAGGGGACTGTCGCAGAGAAAATTTCCAGTCCTGAACATCTCCATCAGGTAAGAAGCCAGCTACAGCCATTGCTTGTGCTTGTGCCAACTTGAGGCCACCTGCAATTCGGCTGAAACTGCGAGAGGAGGTGGTGGATCCCTGAGTCCCTCCTTGCCAACCAATACAGCCGAGACGGAAGGAGGAGCCTCCGGCCTGTGGCAAACGTCGAGGTGGAGGGGTTGGTGGGGTAAGTTCTGGACCATACTCATCCTGTGGGCTGTAAGGGGGATTGGGGTGGTTATTAGTGGGCTACTACAATTCAAAAAACCGTGCTTTGTTATAACGTTTGGTGGTGAAACACAGGAAGAGAACTTGAAGAGTGAGTGCGTGGTAGTAATCAAAACCCTCATGCTGATTAGTGAGTTGAAAAATTTAAAGATTTTTATTCTTACCATAATTTGGGTGAAGAAACTGCCCATCAGATTTTCTGAAATTTACACAAAAAAACTAAAGTAATATTTAAGATAAAAATAAATAAAGAATAGCAAGAATGTCAAGTCGCAGTTTAGAAAGGTTTCTTTAAAGATGCTTTACTATTTAGGAAGCCCTCCCGGTAATTTTTCTCTAAAGATAATACTAAGAGCAAGCTCATGAGAGAAAAGCAAAAATTTGGAGAGTAAAGTTCTAAGAGTTTTACTTTGTAAACAAGGAATAATATGAAGAGAAAATGACAAATAAAATGTGGAATAAAAATGAGACATGCTACATAAACAAATACATACATTAGCTGTTGAAGTAAGAGAAAAGATGACTTACTCAATGATTTGATACGGGCTGTAGGACTTCTCCGGATCCCCATTTGACACTCGCAATGGACGAAGTGGAATAGTCTCTTCCTCCTTTATCGCTGTGGGGTCTTGCATGGATATCACACTAAAATATAACAAAAGACAATATTTCTTGTTAAATAAAAGATGCAAAATAATTAATTTTCAATAATGTAATTAAAACTCTATTAATTAATTATGATCATCAAAAGGAGTGCAAATAATGAACACACAGAGGACCACCTCAAATACTTAATCACTGTTTTCAATTTAATTGACACTGTACTTAATTTTGCCTTAAAATAAAAAATGCCTCAAAATGTGAACAGTTTACCATATTCTGCAAGAAAATGGACCTGAAAGAGTCCAATAAAGGTCCTCAAAATTTTAAAATATGATGAATATGCTCATGATTGGAATAACTTCAGCAATCATCCTATGTTGGAGTATAAAAAAATTATGCTAAGCCCAGTTGAGATTAAGATGAACAACTTAATGCATAGCAAACTGATGGAGTACATTTTAACAGTTGTTGGCAGAAATCATTATACTAGCTTTGGTTGGTGAAAATTTTTAGAGAAATAAATTTAAATAGCAGTAGGCTGATACATGAAATTATCATAAAAATTCTAATAGGATCAGTGCTAAATTTGTGAAAAAAGAATTGCTCAGAAAACAAGGAAATAATTGCTATGGAAATGGTCCATGAACCATGTTTGTTGTACATGTTTTTTGAGCATCAGATTGTGCTTCCCAAATTAGGGCCCATGCTTGGTGCCCTACAATGCTACATGATCAATTTTTCATTTGAAACATGAAGAATCTGATAAACAGTGAAGGTAGGACGCACATAGCACTTTCCAATAAAAACCTAACATGAAGGATGTGTAGTCCTTAGAATTTAAAAATCAATCCACCACAAGTAAACACTCAGTAATGTATCGCAAGTTAATCAGAAGTTATTTTTTTATTATTCTACTTAAATTTTCTATTCATAATCTCCTTCTTTATCTCAGTGCAAAAGTTTTGTTTAGACAAAAATAAGTAGATAAAAGTAATAGAATATTGACCCACTCTCAAATAATGAAAATTTTAAACAAGTAAAATGTACCTTAACTTAAATTTAACCTCAAAAACTATAGATTAAAATACATAATTATGCATATTTTTAAATCACTAATTTTGATTGAAAATTTTTGAAAGCATTAATCTTAAGCATTAATGCATAGCACCCACAATGTCGATGTTACGAGGATTAAAATAAAACACTATGAACAGTTAAAATCCATGCAAGGAAAAGTCAACAGATATACCTTCCAAGTTGAGGCACAATGGCATTTTTCAAATTTCCAAGGTGATTCAAGCCATCGACAACTTTTTGAGAGTTGTATGGTAAGTAGTCAATGGAGTTTGTGGGCGAAACCTGGCATAATGAGAAAGAAAACACTGGTAAGACAAATAAATAGTCAAGTAGTTTTAATTATCTAGCAAACTACTAAAGTAGCAATACATTTAAAATCATACAAAAATAAAAAGCACTGATTAAAGTTTATGAGGCTATCTGTGTGTACCTGATGATTTTTTTAATGGGAGAGAATCCCATTTGCTTAAACTCTGCAACATTCTGAGCCAAAAGACAAAATAAAGTAACATTTAATGTGCAAAACAAAATGCCTACCATGATTTAGTTATAAAGTATGGAAAAGTTGATAACAGCAATGCAAGAAACATTAATAAACATGTTGACAGAGCAAGTGATGGAATAAATTAATGAATGTATATACAACTGAATTAATGAAAGCAGCTTTATGATTTTAGTTTGTGATTTAAATATATTATTTTATGAACACTACATCTTCAACAGGAGAATAGTCACTACCAAAACAATTATTACAAAATAATGAATAAACATTTTGTACATAATAATACAATACTTAATCTAAAGATCTGTCAAATAAGTCCAAAAATAAAATAAAATATTTAAACAACTAAAGAGAAATATTAGTTGAAATAAAATTCACATTTTCAAATATCTGGAGCTACAAACTATCATATCAAATGAATTAGTAATGCTCAGAGTTATTAAAAGCAAAAAATTACCAAATACTCCTACAGATGTTAACATTAATGCTGCTAAGCAATTAAAATGAAATACCTACAGCATTATCAAACTTTCTGAACTAGCAAACCCTGGAAGTTATATATTACATACTTTCTTTCAGCTCTTTAGCAGGGCCAAAGTGCATTTGTAATCATGGTAATAGTTACTCATGCTTTTTTCTAGAACTGCCATTAAAATTCATCAGCTGAGAAGCAAGCTGCAATAATTGTACAGTCAACATTTTTTTAAGTGCATCGATGCCACAGTTGCATTTAAATAATGAAATTAGAAATAAAAGGGACAACACATGTTGATCATAGGCAAAAATTATATTCAAAAAGTTAGGCATTAAAATGGCATTCATACAAAGCATATGTGCTAAATATCTGATTCAATTTTAGTTTACCCATTCTTACATATAAGTGTCACAGATCATCAACAACATGATAAGAGAGCACTTTACAATATATTTATGGCTTATATCATGCCTTTTAGGTCTTTCCACTTCCCTACTAGTGCATCTGAACATGAGGTAAAAATGTACGTATGTACATTTATATATTAGACCATCCTGAATGAGAATGAAATGCAGTCAAGTAATTGAACAAAGGAAAAAATTAATTCATGATGAAAAAGGCATTACACCAGGTACACCCAAGGCATCCAATTTTGTACTCCTAATATCACAACTCACAACAGTTGTTCCATGCTCAGTTCCACAGGAGTAATGAAATGAGCTTGGAACTCGGAAAATAAAAGATAAAATGATTTCTATGTAACTTCAACACATTCATTCCATTAAAAACATTTTAAATCTTCTCATTAAATAGTAAACAGCATATTTTTAGGGAGCGAAATCATCGCAAAAGTCGCATTCCCCTAGTAAGAAATAAATTGTACCATTTCGGACCATGAGAAGTATTGAATAGAAATGTAAAAATCAAAATTCCAGGCACATTATTGATGTATTCAACCAGTCAAAAAATAATTGGCTGCCTAATTTATTTTTACACCAATACACTCAAAAGCTAACAGGCAATATTGAACTGCAGAATTATATCACCCACATATCAAATTTGCAACAGCTAACAAACTCACACAACCTTGTGCAGAATACACAATCTGTAAAGATTCAAGTTTTCCTCTAAAAGATATGTCACTTAAATTTTTTCAAAACTAGCTCATCAATGACCTTAGCAGTGCAGGGCGATGCACCAGAAATCTTTTGACAAATAGCCTAATAAAAATTTCGGCTAGAAATAGTTTGATTCCACACATAAATGGCAGAAATTAATCTATTGGATTCTGCGTCACATAGCTGGCATTTTAAAAAGTGTATTTGAGTAGTAAATTATAAAATTTTTTGATAATTTGTATATAAGTGCGTGAAGATGGTCAAATGATAAAAAAATCATTTTTTATCATTCACTCTTATGATTGATAACTCCTATTGACATTTTACATTGTACCCACTACATTCAACCATAGCAGTTTTTATACTACAAAGAATCTGGCATTAATTATGTTTTCTGCACGCAATACAATGCATCACTCAGTAAAATCATAAAAATAATATATTTCATTGTTAATGTTTGCCAATCATTAATATTCAAAAAGGGATACAAAATTTCCTGCAAATAAATACAAATATTTAAGTAATAATTAAAATTTCCAACTCAAAAATAAATTCAGAACCTAAGTGTAGTTGAATTGACCATTAATTAATAAAGCATGCATACAAATCTTAAACAGACCGTACATACTTTCATAAACCAAATGTATACAACCTCTTAATTAAACAGCTAATCCCTTCCAGCAATATTGACAGCCATTAAACACAAAGTATGGCATTGCGATGTGGCAAAAAATACATTTTCCTCATATTAGCAATCTTAGGAGTATTTTAAAATTTGAAGGAATACCTATATGAGAAGCTCACCTCAAAATAATTATACACAGGTGAACAAATTTTACCTGGGCACTGTCCAAACACAATCATTCCTTCAAGTAAGCATCGACAAAATATTCTAAAATCCAGAAAAATCATACATACATGCACACTAGAGCCTTTGAAACATTTGCTCGATCATTATTTCCTATTATTTTAGAGTAATTAGGATGTGTATGCTGACATAATAAAAATGATGAAAGTGAGCAGTGAATGGAAGCAGTAACATTTCCTGTAAGGACCTGAAACTCCAAGCAGGATTGTGATTTACTATTACCTCAAGAAAATTGATAAAAGATGATAAAATAATAAAACCCTTAATAAAACTAAAATTAGAACAAAAAGATAAACAGGATTAGCATTACAATTCATACTAAAATTTACACCCAATCAAAGCATTACAATGTAAAAACCTGAAAACATGTACCTGCATTTTTCATTAAAACATATTAAATATTTTTCAGAATAAATTTTTTATACATACAAATATTGTCATAATTTTGATAGCTTATGTTATGGAACATGCCCCTACTAGTTTAGATGATAGTCAATGAGTGAACTCAACCAAGAAAGTGCTAAGCTGCAGACAGCTAGCAGACAGTTGTCCACGCAATTAGTGGCAATGCGTAGTGGTCTTGTAACCTAACTTAGAGCTTGCTTGACTGAACTCACATTTTGACAAAGCAAACAGTTAGGTGGGCATGTGGGACAAACTGGATCGTGAATGCAATGCAATAACATTCAGCAGAAGATACATTTGGTGCACCTGCATCATTGACGTACTATCTGCATTTTAATTGAACAACTTTATTCATAGTCTTTTACAGGAGCTATGGAGCAGCTTGTCTAATTGGTGTATATTCAAAATATCAAAATATCCCAACATGTTTTCCAAGGTTCCCTTAAATGGAATTCTAATATAGAATTAAAATATGTAAGTCGAACAAATACTGTTCATACAGACTTTTTAACTTTCTTAAAACTTAAAACTACCACCCAGACTTAATACTGAAAAATCGAAAAATATTTTGTGGATTCTATCATTTTTCTATCCTCATAGAAATTTAAAAAATTGAAATTAAAAAATCCAAATTCAACAAAACAACATCTCAAATATAAGGAAAAACTGCAATTATCTGACCTTACTAGTGCAACAGTATGGTACTAAGTATTATAAAGAATGCTAACTATGCATAAGTTACATCAGCAAGAATCACTAAAGCAGTGCAGGCCAGAATGTCAATTGCAACCAAAACTTAGGAACATGAGTCCAGGTAGTTTTATTTTTTTCAACAGAGCAGTCAATGGGTCAATTCAACTATTTATTCTGCAGCAAGGCCCTATATGCATCCAGTAACTTGATTTGAAATAATTTCAGTGAAAGAGTAAAAATATAATTTGCTTGGAAAAATATAGTAGCATGACTCTCTGTAACTTTCATACAATATTTAGCAGTACTAATACTTTTTTTAAGATATATTTCTTCTATTTCATAGGAAATTAAACCTATATAATGAAGGAAATAAGTTTTTTGTAATATGGAAAAAAACTAAGGATGAGTCGGTTCTTAAATTTTTTCGGTTTTCGGTACGGGTCCTGTTCTCCCCCATCAGTTCTCCGTTCTCGATACTCGGTTCCAAGGAACTCTTATTATCTGAATTAATGGCAAATTTAAATGAGCAACCACAAGAAATTAATGAAATTATTTACACTAAAGACGTAAATTACCTACGAATGCTCTATAAAAAAACTTAATATCGTCTCCATAATTTTATTTGCCAAGCAAAAAAGTTTAAATAACACATTTTTAAAGAATGCATGATCGACCAATATGTCACATTACATCAGTCAGGCACTGGTTCTTTCTCCAGGTTTTGATTTTTAAAAATTCAAATTTCCACCCTATCTGGGTCTAGTCCATTATTTTTTTGGCAGAAATATTGCCCACAGTACTAAACAGGTGTTCACTGAAAACAGTGGTGGTCAATGTTGATTTTGAAGGGCCGCGTTAACATGCTAGGAGCACGGTTTACATTCTGCATAGCATCAGGATCAATAGTGAAACCCCCTCAACATCTGACGACATCATCCCTAAATTTGCTGTAACTTGTGAGTCAGTTCAAAATATATTCTGTATTCTGCGATGTAGCTTAAATTGTTACTTTAATTGACAACTTATTCGCATGCTTCATTGTCACAGTTCTTGCAACATCATCAATTAACTGCTCAACACGCTGGTACAGCAACACCATGGATAAACTCAGCGGCTGTGAGCTAACGCAAAATTGTAATGCAGTGTTGGATTCTGCAGGATAACAACACCTTTAGATGCCTTGCATAGGCTTATCAACTTACGAACAAATTCTTGGAACGTATCTTGCTCCCATGTCAAAGAATTACTGTATATGTACATGATTCAATTGTACGACTACTTTCACATGAAATGAATTTTCCACCGGCTGCCATTCACGGTATGGCACTCGGCATTTCAGAGAGTCGTCTCATCTGAAAGCCACATGAATTTAACGTGAACGGTGGCTGGTGAAAATTCATTTTGTCAGAAAGGTGTCAATGTAGCATTGAGTGTATTTCACGCCGTAGACGGCCCATTGCCGTGCCGTCAACTGTGCGATTCGACTCGTTTAAAGACATCCAAAGAGACCGGTGGTGTGTTGGTGTCAGACCAACGTTCTGGCAAGCAAAAAGGCTTAATAGTCAAACAACACTCTTGTTACTCAATTTTGTTGCCTCAAAATTTCGATTATATAAATTCGTAACCAAAACAAATAACTTGTAATTAAATGTAAATAATAACTTCAAAACACAAAGAGTAATATTGCACTTCTAAAAAAAGTTAAGGAAAGTGCGTCCTGGCACTGCTAATTTTTCCATGATGCCACTGATAGAGACCAATGGTGAGTAGAAAGAACGGTGCCATATCGTGGGCGGTGGCAGGCGAAAAGTCAGCTCGTTTGAAAGCGGCCGCAGCTATGGAAATTTTACAATGTTGGCGAGAGAGACAAATTGCGAACCCTTAAATGCATGTGTTAGCCGGCATCTCTCAATAGGAAAAAACATGGACGCCATGCAATCGGAAAGTAATAAAGGCATTTTTCTTATCTTTTTTTCACTTTTTGGCCTTGAATACGCTGCAGACCATTTTGGCTTTGGGCGCCAAATTCAAATCCTCGCAACTGTTCTGAGCCCGTTCCAAAGTATCGGCTTTATGCGATCAGTTCTCGGTACCGGTTCCACAGGCCAAGAACCGGCAGAACCGAGTACCAGAACTGACCCATCTCTAAAAAAACCTCATCTGTGCATAGTCTAATGTTAATCAATAATTTTTCTCAAATTTCTCTTAACAAATAGCGTACATGAAAGACTATCAAATATGCATATGGTACAGATATTGCCTGGGAGGCTCCCTTCAAAAAAATTTTAATTAATCCCAAAACCCCCATCAAATACATCCCAAAAGGTCATAATTCCTTGCAATTAAAAATTAGAAAATATGGATAATCTATGGAAAAGGAATATGCCTAAACCCTAATGGTGAGAAAACCACAAAATTCTAGGGATATTGGCAAAACATCAACCTGTGGGCTTCACTTCAAGTTTTATCATTATGTACAAACTACCACACACCACTGAGCAAAAACATATCCTTATTCATCCCAAATGACTGATAAGTTTGGAGATGAAAATAAATATTAACCATCCCATACATTTGATACCAGGAGGAATTTGAAAATTGTTAACCACTTATAAAATAGTTTGTGTTTATACAGACACCATAAAACATATTTTTAATTTATTCTAATAGAAAACAATAGGAATAACCAGAGTTACATGATCTGCTGGGACCTAGACTCAGTTTGAAATATCCAAATTTGTATGTACCAAGAGTTTGAACCAATTTTAGCTATTCATGCTTCCTCCCTGGAATCTAATATCTTTGGTGCCTTCAAAGAACACAGTTTTTTTATCGCTAAGGATTAAATCACGGTATCAGCATATGGGTACAGCCTATGCATATTATTTTCATGGTGAATAACCTACTTATTTTATGATTGAAAAAAAGTCTAATGTTAAGAGTAAGTTGTCTTTCAAATATGTGCAAGAGCATAAACATATAAACAAACAACATGCAATTCAACAGTAGAAAGCACTTTTGACAAGAAACAATCCATAGAAACTGTAAGGGATGCCATCAAAATGTCGACACATGTTGCTGCTAAAAAGCGACAGAGTGGCCAAAACAAGCTAATTTGGGAACCTTCTGGGTACATGATGTGTCTCAGCCATTCCCTCTCAAGCTGCTGGACACCCCTCCAATCTCCTTTCCCTTCTCAGCACATATTTTGTGCCTGAGTTGACGTCACCCAGGGCTGAGATTGAGGAATCCCATGCCTCAGCCTGAAAAACACAACCTCCACAAGTGGAGTGCCTATTCTTTGGACACTGTTTGACAAGGGGTTGACTAAAGAGGTCTGACAAACTGTGTACTTTGCTGCAATTAAAATTAGTGAAATACTTGTCGCCGCATGATCAAAATGGAGACTACATAATGTACTACCATGACAAAGCCTCAAACTCTGGTCCCCAGGGTGAGAGGCAAAGACGCTCACCACTACACCAACCGACCCATCTGAGAGGGGCTGCGTTATTTTGGGATTATATTACACTTGTTAAAAATACCGCTCCAAAATTAATTAATTACAGCCAAACTAAAGCCCATTCAATGGAACCACTATCAGTTCAAAGATGTGTTCGCTATTCCGAATGCCATAAAAAATACGGCATTGAAAAAGGCGGAGCAAGGTACGTGGTCTCTCCTTATTAGTAAAGAATGCTGAGGAAAATGGTGATTACGGCTATTTGTGGCAAAAATAAAAGTTCTATTCTAATATTTTCAAACTGAATTATAGGCTAGAGTTAAATAGATAATATTAATGCCTATGTTTTTAATGGAAATGAGCAAACACCAGGATTAATTTTTTTCAGCAATATAAAGTCCATGCACAACCTGATATGAATAGCTTCTGCTGGTTTCGTCATTCCATACAAAATGCTGTGTTTCATAACAGAAAATACTTAAAGATTGAATTATAATCCATGAAAACACAGTCCATTCCGTTCATATTCTGTCCATCACCCTCTGCTTTCTCATTCCTCCATACAATATCAGTAACTTCACAGGGTCAGGGTTTTGGTACATTTTAATGCAATCTTTAGATGACTCCTGAGGTTGAACGTAAAGCAATACTTATATCAGTTTCTCTGTTGACTGGCAAGTGATCACAATTTTTTAAATTTAATGATTGTACTTCCATTGTGCTTGTACCTATTACTTGTAGTCCTTTGAGATTCTAAACTCTTAAGAAAGGCTTTAATTGGGAGTGTTTACTCCCTCAAAATGCACTATGTGATGTAGTGCCCGCTCAAATCCATACTTTGGATGTAATTCATGAGCATTAAGTGCCCACATTTTCAATACTGAATTCTTAGGCTTTGCACCCCCAACTACATACCCCCAGTGACATAGTATGAGCTAATGTTAGCTCCTATTTTCCAAGTTGTCTTACTTCTCCTTTATTTTGGTTTCCCTATCTGAAAAAGTTATTCCTTCTTCTTAAAATTTAAAGGAAAGGCCTCTCTGGCACAGACTCATTAGACTAAACGTTTTTCTGCATCAAAATTCTCTCTCATAATACCAATGAATGTGAAAGGAAACTTGTCAATTTTCAAAGAATTTTCAATAATTTTGAAAGGGACAGCACCCATAATCTACCTTTGCCCTATGTGTGACATTTGGTCTTGAGATAAGGGGCGTCACTTCAAAGTGTAGCTGGGATATGTTTGAGTTATTTTTTGATGAGGACCTAATTACATCTGACTCATGAGTATGCTTTGCTCATGCTACACTTTATCTGTGAGTCATCACACAATTTTGAGAATAATTGGCCTTGGCAAAGGACATTGAGAAGGGCTGTTTACCAATATACAAGATGAACTATGCCTAGTGGGGTATATTTCAGTGCAAGAAAAGAGATACCTAATTCCATAAGGCTGACAAAGGCAAAAACTCATACCATCTCAGCAAGGAGAAGAGTGTCCTAAGAGAATATGATCTCATAAACCATGTATCTCCGCACTCTGAACCAAACGTCGCATGGGAAATACTGAGTCTGTTGTGCAATAAAAGCAGCTAAAACATAGCCATAAGTTTCTTGCTCCAAGGATGGAAAGTTTTGCCACAAATACAATAAGTAGGTTCACACAACTACATAGAAGGAAAAAGAGGGAATTCATAGGCTTATATGCAAATCTTGAAGGCACATATGATTACAGAAACCAAGTTTCATTGTGCATTTGAGAAGAAAATTAATGCTGCAAACCCGATTTTCCTAATGTAATTTTTAAAAACATGTTTTGATAACTAACAAAATTCTGAATTTTGTGAATGGCACCAAATAAGAAATGAAAAAACATCAGTCTAAATTATGAAATTCTGTGAATATATAAATATGTACTACACTTCTGATAATATACCTAGAAATAGAGTCAGTGCTGATAAATCATATTTAGGCATAATGGAATCAAGGTACAGTGAAAAATTTCCAGTTTGGGATTAACTACTCTGAAGTTATGAGTACATGATTTTTTATAGATACTTTTATCACATATATTTTATGAGTAATCTTTATCTTTTACATATCTTTCTTTGAAAAAAAGTTGGTGAGACTTATGTTGATGCATTTCAAGTAGTCCCATTTTTGCAGATGTTGGCCCACAAGACAACGAAGGAAGTTGGAACAGTTAAAAATAAAAATAAGCAATTTTAATCTCAAAAATGATGAAAACGGCCAGGAAATTTAAGGAAAATGTGGTCACAAAAATGTATACGTTTCAAACCCAATCCTTTATGTCAGAGGGATAGGATGTCACAGGGATTTTGCAAAAACAAATGTGTGCCACAAAATAGAAAATGAACAATAGGTTGAAAAGTGAAGGATTACATTTAGAACCATTCTTGCCAAAAAAGGAATTGAAAAGAGTGTGGTACAGCAATTATTCAACAACTACATGATTAAGGCTGTGTTAAAAGCTGACATTTAATACTGAAAGGCTGGTGACAGAAAGTACAAATAGTTACTCAGAATTAGTTATTTGGACAAAATCACATTGAAGTACCTCATACAAAAATTTGAAAAGTACATCAAATGACCTGCAGACAGGCCAGCATTTTGTCCAAATAACTGAAACTTGCATGGTTCGAACAAGGCATGCTGTATGTACCAGAATCAGAAAGGACAGAGAAACATGACAAAGAAAAAGATTTCCTAAGGATACCATCCCTCTTCTTAGATCTCTATTCTTAGCAATGGCAAACTCAGGTAATCTACAAAGCACTTGAGATTAAGAGCAGAAATACATTTAGTGCTTGACAAAATGTATGCACATATGATTTTACAAAAATAATGTACTGGGTGAATTTGGAAAAGCAATTATGAGGCTAAAAATAACGTGGATTATATCTGAACAAACTTTACACTTCCAGAAAAAGTATCCTGAATGTAAATACCCCAATTAAAGTCATGCTAGGCACATGAAAAATTAGGTGAATGCATGTGCTGAAGTACACTTCACATTTACATTACTTTTCATTAACTGCAACTCTGATTCCACAGACAAATGGTAGTCACAAAGGTGATTTCCCAATGCAAAATCTTATTTCAACACCTCATTAAAATAGGTCATTCATCCTGGGTATGATTGCCATATGAATCAAATTTTCAAAGGAGATACTAAAAGAAGAGAGAAATTTTATTGTTATTAAGGTGTATACGTATGTATGTATTGCATACTAGGGTAGGCTGACAAATAACTTTTTTCAGGACCAGGTTACTCTGTGTAGAAAATTTGTATACTGATATCTGGGTCTCAGATTCACAATTTTTCCATAACCAAATAATAATAACCTCTGCCACCCAAACCCTAAATTTCAAATTTTGCAGAAATTCAAGTGGAATTTAGAGGCACACCTAAGGAGAAAACTAAATTGTAACTGATGTCGAGTATAAATTTCAGCATAATACATACTTACAAAATTGAAAGTATGTTTATTAAAAGATTTCTATGATTGCTATGCCTCAGAGAAATCAACAAATTTGGAATTTAAGCAACCTCCACACCAAAGCAAGAGAACTTATTTTGAGAATAAAACTACTGACAATCCATTGCATATAGCCGAGGACTGCCCGAGCCGAGGACTAGCCAAGAACACAAAACCACAGAACTCTATAAGTAAACTATGAAATTTGTAAATATTACATTGATGGTTAAACTCATCATTGGTTATCACCAAAATGGTTTTGCTTACAATGAAGTGCCCTCCATGGGCATTTGTCTCAGAACTTCACCTGAAGTTTTGCAAAAAATAAAGTTATAGGCTGCAGTGGCAATGTTTAATATCATCCAGCATTGAAAATTATTGAACTTAAGACCACAAAATCAGCACACACTTTTATGCATTGGGTGAATTTGATCCCAAAAATACCAAGACAAAGCATAAAGAAGAGTGTAGTATTTATTTTCTAGTGAAAAAAAAATCGGAAAACATGCAATTTCCTGTTGGATTCCTTATGTGTGCATTAGTTTCCATGGGCAACTATCCTTGCTGCCATCTAGTGGACGATCATTGCAGAGGCAACACTAAGGCATAAAGATATTTCCACAAGTGTCCAGTCCTTCGCAGCTAAGTCCGTGATCCAGAGTAATAATGATTTAAAAAAATGGCTATAGCAGATTTTCATAGTCCCATAAAATCATATTGGCAGAGGCACACCTTCAACAGTTCATAAGAAAAGCCTGTGTAAAAATTCTGAAATCTACCTTTTCAATAATTAGCTATTTCATTCTGATTAAAACTTGACTAAAGCCTTCACACAGGTTCTGAACAAACCACCCAAATGCAGGGACCAATGCCTCAAAGCTGATAGTTAGAGGATGAGTAGGCCCATAACCAGGTATGAACAGTCGTGCCAGACAATTGGATGAATAGTTCTACCAACTGCCAACTTCACCACACCCATTTCTTTGGGAGTGCAATAATTGTGCCTCAGTTGGCCAACTTCCCCTCTTGGCCCATCTCATTTCATCCATTGAATCAACTCCTTTGGGCCTATATTTATTGCGTGAAGATATACAACCTTTGTACATTTTCACAGATATTTTATTTGCCAGGGCATGTTTCGATGCTAAGACATCATTCTTGAGTACCAAGATTTTAACTTGAAAATCCCCAATACATATATGTATATATTTGCCACGAACTGCAGAGAAAGGTTATGGAGGGGGGAGATTAAGCTGGAGTAGGGGGATGGGTGGGAGAGTGTTGGGTTGTGATACGAGTTTGGGGAAGGAATGGCTGAGAAGGTCACCTGGCTGGGGGTGAGAGTGCTTGGTTTGGTGCACGATAAATTGAGGAAAAATAGAGTCTTACCAAATAAAATATCTGTGAAAATTTAAAAAAGGCTCCTTATCTTTATTCAGTATGAATTTTGACCAAGTGAAAGCCGAAACGATCAACTTCACTGTATTTAGCGAATTAGAAACATACATACTACATAATACATAATGCTACAAACTTTGTAATTTTTGGTCAGATCAGGTGATATGATAGGATTTATTGTGATGTTTACTGAACCCCTGCAATGATGATTTAGGAATGCAGTGATGTTTTTTGCCATTGCTCTTTGTGGAAATAGATGAGTAGAGTAGCATTGCTTTGATTGGGGCTCCCTCTTCATGGGAAAAAGTAGGAGTGTTACCATTGAACTGGAAGTACTTCGATTGATTTAACTGTTTATAATTTTGCATAGAGTAGCCCATAATCTAAATCATATGTTTGGCCCACTAAAGATTCCATGGTGAGAACAGGAGGCTCCCAACAATATAATGATAATGACAGAGAAAGACATAGCAGTGACAAATAATGCTTACAGCCTAAATTACAATGATAAGGTGCTAAAGCTGCAAACATGTACAACACAAGGCTTCATTGTAAGCCATAACTTGATATTTACACACATCAATGCAAACTGAAGAGCTTCAGCCAATGATCCAATACCTTAGCTAATATCTTTTACAACTGCCCATAGACTCATCCCAGCGAAGACATCCCTGAACTCAAAGAAATAAGTACCTTTCCCCTTCAGTAGGCATATCACACTACCTTTTTTTCAAGGATAACACTTTTGATTAACATCCGTCAGTTCTGCCTGAGCTTCATAGGAAAAATAAAAAAAACCAAGGATTTGAACAACATAAATGCAATTCATACGAGAAGCCTATCATACAATTTTAGGCAAAAATTTTTTAGGGACAAATAATAAAATTAATACCTATATCATAAAATAATACAGCACACAGAAAATTTTAAAATTAACTTTATGTAGGAGTATAGGAGAATGGATACTAAAAGTGAAAAGATACGCAACTGCCAAGTAACAAAAAATTAATTATGTACACAATAAAATGATCCAATTAAGAATTATAAAAATAATATGGTGAAAACTAAATTGTATAAGGCATTTACTGCAGCTCACAGTGCTCATTGCCATCTTGTATATTCATGACCAAACATTATAATCTCCAAAGAAGATTTATGACCACCTATATTTACAAATATATGAGATTAATATGCATGAAGCATGAAGCATTGGCACGAATTTCAAATCCATCATGCATATAAATTGCTCAACAGGACTACATCAGTACTTAAGCATGGAAATTCAATATTTTCCAGAAATTAGGACACCTGGTCCGTATCAGCTTCCCCCAAAGTTGACAAAACAGCTGAATTTAATTCATGCAGTTATTCAAGGCAAAAATATGTAGTGCACCCTAGCAATATAACCATAAATTTGGACCCCTTTAAAAATGAGGGTTTTTAAAATTACTATAAGAGCAAGGTTTAATAAAGCCAAAGCTTTAGTAAAAACTTGGAAAATAAGGGCAAATAATTATTCAGCATGGTAGAGAAATGTAAAAAATAAGCTCTACAAAAACTGGTGTGCATAAATGCCATGGCCAGTGAAGAAGCTATGGGGTCTTAATGCATGAGTGTGTTTGAGCCTCATTGTTGACAAGTATTAGCAGCAGGAAATCCCTAACTCACTTTGATATGGTAGTATAATTTCATTGCTGTACGAAGCACAGGGAATGACATGTTGAGCATGCCAATCAGGATGAAATAAAATAATTGCACTGTCCCTGTTGATCATATTATAGGGTGACCTTAAGGTGCACATATACATATTCACCACTTCACTGCAGGCAGACAAGTCTCCTGAAGTTTTAACGGAAAATAGGACTAAAAATATAACTAGCATTGCCAAAATTTAGCCTACTATGCCAGTGGTATAGTATATAAACCACACTCATACAATTAATCAATTACCTGTTAGCAATAAAAATAAATGCATATACATAATTTGCAATTATGCAAAAAAGTCATACATGCTACTAAGTCATGCCCAGAACACCAAGTATACCTTTCTAAGATTTCTTCCAGGAAGTTCCAAGTGATTCATCTGTAAGAAAGGAATCATATCTTCTACAAGAACATGGTATTTGAATGAGACCTATTAATGTTGATGGGGTGTGAGTTAAGCTACAACAAGGACAAGTCTGGGTAACAACCACTTATCTAAAATGACTATTAATCCTTCTAAAATAATAAATTGTAAATTTGACAGTATTTCAAGTATGTACAAAGAGTAAGGGGAAATTATTTCTGATAAGTTATAAAGAAAACTGATATGATATTGACAAAAATCAGTCATATTTCAGACACCACTTATCATGCATCAAAAAGAGTGCGGCAAGTTTTTGGAAGTACATAAGATGGGTGCATAATTATGGCCTTTCAACCATGAGATGACATGAAGTAAATATGTTTAATGTCCTAATTTTATGTTAAGAGTTTTTATGTATTTGCAAATACTGAACGCCAACAACTGTATTCTTAACTGAGTGAGGTGTATCAAATACTTTTCAGTGACTTTGTAAAAGTTCACTCCTTGACAGTCCACGTTTGTTCCTAGAGTCAGGAGTGACACTACGCATGTGAATTTACATAGAAACAAGGGGCCTGCACACCTTCAAGGGATGTTAACAGTTTGTAGAACAGCCATTAGCAGTTTTCCTTTGAATAATCTAAATGATACCATAAATTCTAATTTTCCCGATGGAAATGCAGTAAATGCAACCTCTGAGGAAGAAAAATACAAAAAAGGGCGGAAAGAAAAATGATGCAACATTTTCACCTTGGTAATGAACACTCTTATGCTCGTGAAGTTTGATTCTCATTCAAAGGCTATAAAAGTTTTTGTGGGGAAAAATACAGAAATGCAATTAAAAAAGACGAAAGGATGATTTTGTTATTAAAGCAAATGTATACAGACAAGGCTTCAAGAGCTTCTTCAAAAATAGCACAACAGCATCCATTTAGTGAATGCATGTATTATTAAAAAAAGGTATTCATATAAAAATATGGATTGTTAACAATATGGTATTCTTGAATTAATAAATACATATACCCATGTATAATTGATACATCAACACTTAGTAAAGGAAATAACATGAAGGATATGATTCCAAGAAAAAAACTTAAGAACCAGCTTTTCCTATTACAGAAACTGGTATTTATAATCTAGCTCATACACTCAGAGAGGATAAATATTCTTTGTAGATGTTAATATGTCTATACAACTGAAACTTATGAAATATTTGGCATTTATAAAGGAAATACAAGGTTAATGAATACAGAACTTCACCTAGTAAAAAAATTTGATACAAGCCCTTTCTTAGACTGCCTTGGTCTTACATAAACGTAAAATTAATCAAGGAATCCTTTTTCAAATTAGTTATGCATGTCCTTCAATTATGTGCATAAACGAACCTTACAGGCAACCATAATACTAATGAAGAAGGAAGGAATAAATCTACAGGCTAGACTAAAGAAGAATTATATTTCATATAGCGGCTAGGTAAGTTATGACCAATTGAAAAACTGCAACTAACAAGATCCACTAAAAAATCCATAGGCACGAGGCATAATTAATAATGACAATAATGTACTTTAAATTTTTTATGACTAAAAGGGTTGAATGAAAATAAATTTTCCACCTTATTAAATGTCACAAGATATGCGATTGGAGGGATATGGATTCTTTCTAAAATCTCTATAGCATTATCACTAAAAATTCCATGCTTTCAATGTAATATTCTGTAAAAAAAATCTGTAACAGAAAAAAGAACCAAAAACTTCGCTCAACTATATTTTCCCTGATTTCAAACCAATCTCAATTTTTTACTGTAAATTATGATTCTCAGCTGTTCTGGACCCATTCATTTTCAACTACTGTATCAAAATAAATAACACGCCATACATAAATTCAGATATGTCTTCCCCTCCTAACATTCTTGTATCTGTCAGAATGAAATATCTTTTTTGTTGTGGTGCATATGATGATGCTTGAGTTAGAAACAGAGGTTCTTAGGAAATGCAAAAATAATACATGGAGACATATTACACTCACCTATAACAGAGTTAATTTCACAAAACTCACTATTATTACTAAATAGATAGGTGGAGATAATTTCTAAAATAATCATTGGTTCACCATTTTAAATTGAAATAAATATCTGACTTTATAATAAAAAACTGACGGCCGTATCACTAAGGAATTATTTTTTCTTGGATTATCTAATGCACTGATTTCCTTTCTCTTTTTTACAACTCAGGGATTTCCTCTCTTTTAAGTTACACAACAAAAGAACACTGTACATATATACATTTTATGAATACATTCACCCATACAAAACACCAAACACCCTAACAGATGGTAGTGAACGCTAAGTGAAGATGATTCTTGTAGCCGTTGGAATGACTAAATGAGTGCAAACATTAATTGACTATGATGAATGTCTGATTTAGGCTATAGTTACGTCAGACCTATTAAAAACAAATATTTGTATATTACACTGTGGACTTGTTCTTTTAAATCCTGAGAAACATATGGAATATGAAGAGAGTAAAGAATGGTGAATGATTGTAAGATTACCTTTGCCTGGGTTGCGGTGACTTTTAAAGATCGGGCTCGGTGGAATCCACTGTGCCCTCTCCTCATTGAAGACCAAACACTTCCAAATAAAGAGTGGTTACGCTGAAGAAAGGAAAAAGAAAATTGAACATGAAAAATGATTTTAGGATTCATCTCCAATGGCCAAAAATAATGGCCCTAATACAGTGAAACCTCGATATAACGACACCCCACGGTGCACTAATAAACACTCGTTATAGCGAATTGTCGCTTTACCGGAGGTGGAGCAAATAATAGCCAATATACCTGTTGCGAACAGATTTACAGGAACAGGAGTGGTGCGGCGACAGATAAACATCTATCCGATAAACGTAAGCATAAATCCAGACGAAAGGCGATGTTTTTTTGCATCACTAAATTTCCTTACTCAAATAACGACTAACTATTCAAACAATTTATAAGCGCCGCACTGAATAAAAATCATGCAAAGCATTGTTTCGTCATCATTATATTTATCGAACGACAGTTTACTACATAAATTTGATACTGAGCACTCCATTAACTTCATTTCTAACAGATCGCTAGCAATTACAGAGGTTAAGGAGTCTTGATGAAAGTCTTCCGGCGGTGAAACCCTCGCTATGGCGAGAGCCAACACCGAAAGGGTCTCGTAAAAACGAATTTTTTAACACGCTTATTATAGGATCAATTTACGGTGCATTGGCTATCTCTCGTAATAGCGGGGGTGTCGCTATATCCCGTACTCGCTTTAACGAGGTTCCACTGTATGAGTATAATACAATTAATTTCACTGTTGGTAGTTCTAGTGAATTAGTGAATAAAACAATGCAATCAGAAATGTGGCATGACATGGAATTTTGTGCCACCACAATGATGAATTTTTCCGACATTTTATATGCATTTAGCATATTGAAGCATGGTGCCCATTAATGTGGGCTG
This sequence comes from Ischnura elegans, assembly GCF_921293095.1. Lineage (NCBI taxonomy): Eukaryota > Metazoa > Arthropoda > Insecta > Odonata > Coenagrionidae > Ischnura > Ischnura elegans. Next base: position 70,317,142 of record NC_060259.1, on the reverse strand, counting down.
TGTCTTGCGAGGATTTTGTTCATCGAAAATTAATGAAAATTGGTCCTGCAGGGTAATTTGTATCTAACAAATCAAATATATGCAATGACATGCACCAGGAATGTCAAAAGAGATAATGAAAATTCTATCAAAATTCACATGGGTGGCAGGCACAGCAGACATAATGATGAAGAAGAAAGTTTCATTTTTATCAACAGATATCAGCATCCAGTTATTCAGATGCTCTATTTATTTTCTCTCATTTATTACCCAAGTCTCAGAATTTAATGAATTTTGAAACAGACATAAAAAAAACTTAGTGCCAGTCATCTCCATTGATTTCTCAGAGGAAATGAAAGTAACAGAGAGAAATCAAATTTAAAAAACTATGTCTTTGTTTAAAACTAATGTACAACAAAACACCATATTATGATTGTATATTTTCAGGGCTTTATGTGACATTTAGAACCAACTATTGAGGTAGACCATTGACAGAAAAGGGACAAAACTTACCCTGTGCATTGGCTCAGGATTATCATCAACAAGCTCCTCCAAATTCCCTGATATTGCCCTCTTCAGTTCTGGACCAGCATCATGGAGTGTTCTCAAACCAGCCTACAAAAAACATAGGTTTACATCAAGATTTGAGTTTAAAGTGTAACAGGTGGACATGTTATAAGTTCCACAAAAATCTTTTTCAGAGCTAAAAAATAGTAACTAGTGGTATGTAAGGCCCAAGGTCAACATCTGTGGATTGACTTGGGTTGTCCTACTATATATATCTCAACTTTGTGCTAATAATTTGATTCACTCAGGCTGTGGCTGTTAGTAAGTAATTACATATATATAGTACATATTTTGATGAATGATAGATAAACCCTCAAAATGAGAGTAGGTGTACTTATAGAAGGGATCATATGTTCTGACCATTGCTTATGAATGGAAAAAATAATTTTAACTGATGATTTTGATAAACTACCTATTAACCAAGAATAATTTTTCCATGCACAACTATTTATGCACCTTTGATTCCTTTGAATGAATATAGACCTGCACTGTCTTTACATAGACCTAACATGGCAAATCAGGTGGGCAAGATCACACAATAGACTCTCGTTAATACAAACAACCTCATTACAAAATTTTCATTATTACAGTAGACCCTCGTTAACACGAACAACGTTATTAGGAAGTTCTCGTTATTACGAAGCAAATAGTTGGTCCCAACGAAATGTCCTGTCCAATCTATGGTAAAAGAAACGTTATTGCGAAATTACGAACCTCAGTCCGGGTCCCGGCAGTTACAAAAGAACTTTATCACGAAGTTACACGAATAAACAACGACATTTGGGTGGATATACACTACGCTAAGTTTCTAATAATTGCGCCACGTTTAAGTTCTCCTTGTGTTATGTGCGCAAGAGCGTCAATTACGGCTCATTCTCCAGTATACACTCAACATCATACAATAAGCTTCATTCCTGTGGAGCCACGGTTACCCACTGACAAACGCTCGTAATTTAGACGCACAGTTAGTCCTCTTCCTACACGCATTCGGTTTACGAACTTTCAGAGATACAAGCATTCCAAAAATTTCATATTTCGAATGTGGCACCTTTCGATTTGGCCGATGCGACGCGGTGTGGCGCAGAGGAACTTTGGATATTACCTGAACAAATCATTGAATCCAGTGTGAAGTTAGGAACTGTTCAGCGTTTCGCCCGTTCTTCCTTACCGCGGAGAGCGATTTTTTTTCGGCTCCGGCTTCGTCGAACGCCCAGCTAGATCATTTCATCACAATCGGGAGTTAGCGCACAATTGTGATGCAGTGTTGGATTCTCCAGGATAACCGTACTCCTCGATGCCTTGTATGCAGTCGGGCTGGTGAAAGTTGCCCCTTGACAGCGCAAAAGAAGGAGCGGAGAACCCTTGGCCAGCACGGTTTGCTGCCAATCACTGCCCCCAAAATACACCTCATACCCTCGCCCAGTCATACAACGTTGTCAAATGCATATGTAGCACTGAAACAAGCCTGAACCACTAAAACAAGCCCTTTCTTAGAATCTCCAAAACAAGGGATTCTTCCTTTGGGTCCTTCACGCTCGTCATCCCTTCCAGCTCCTTTCTTCACAGAACCCTTTTGTTTACATGTGATGTAGGCATTTCGCTTTCTTACCTGGAAACCTTGCACCCAACCCCGAACTAGACCATTCTGCCTGTCATCGGACAACTCTTGGCGGCCGGACTCCAAGTTTATCAACTTATGAACAAGGTCTCGGAACGAATCTAGTTTGAATATCGAGGACTTACTGTATTCGGGAAGATCTCAACCCTCGATTGCGTCATGCCGCATTCTACTATTGAGACACTGAAACGAATTTTCTTGTTTATATATATTTGCACGTAATATAATCGCGTATATTATGCACTGATTTTTTTCGATGATTTCTAAAAGAAACGTTCATGCAAACTTCGCTTTACTAACCTCCGGTTTTTCGGTCCCGTAAACTTCGTAATAACGAGAGTCTACTGTGCGAATCTGTTCTGGTCCAGCGGTTACAAAAACAACTTAATTACAAAGTTCTACGGATAAGAAATAGTATTTAGGTGGATACACATTATGCTATCATCACTACACTATGCGCTATATTCAAGTTTTCCTCGTGCACTGTGCCCAAGAGCATCAATTAATGTTGTTTCTTCAGAAGGATATACTTCAGTATCCACGCAACATCATGTAATAAGCTTCATTCCTGTGGAATCATCGTGACCCACTCATTACTGCTTGTAAATAGGCCGTACAAGAAGTCCTTGTCTTACAAACATTTGATTTACGAACTTTCAGGGGTAAGAGTATTTGAAAAATTCAAGCGTGCCCAAAATTTCAAATTTGGTGCCTTTGGAGTTGGCTGATGAGACGTAGTTTGGCAAGGAGGAACTCACACTTAGTGCACAGGCTGAACAAAGAGTCAATTAATCCGTTGAGTAGTCAGTAACTATTCAGCGTTTCCCCCATTCTTCCTCCCCTCGGACAGCAATTTTTTTTGGCTCCAGCCATGTTGCATGCGCAGTTAGGGAGAGTTCATGTAGAATGCCGGTTGCTGGTGCAGACTGCTTGGCACCGATAAGCGTGAGTAAAAGTTTGTGTTGTTTCATATTTGTCTGATCGCAGACAAAGCTAGTTTGGTCTTGTCGGTGCATCTTTTTTTGTGAAAGGCCACAATAGTTGTATGCACTTGTAAATGCTGGAAACAAGCTACTGGTTTTCAGCGTTTTTAGTGAATGCACCCTTAGATCAGTTTGTCACAATCATGAATCAACGCATAATAATGCAGTGTTGCATTCCGCAGGATACCACACATTTCGAAATCTTCATAGGTTTATCAGCTCGGGAATGAATCCAACTAATGAAGAAGATCTCTGAATGCGTCTTGTTCATATGTTGAGGACTTACTGTATTCGGGAAGACATCAACCCTCGATTGTGTCATGCAGCAGCCTAGGAGATTGTGTTAAGGCCTGGTTACACGATACATTAATACGTACAGGTTAATGTCTAAATGTATGAACACGAGAATGAATGCCAAAATGCACCATGTAACCACCAAACTTGTGCGAATGCATGCACAGAAAATAGAACCTGTTGTAATTTGGTTCATGCATTAGTACATGTTCCGTTCAGGTCCCCCAAAATCATTCACTCAAACGTACATTAACTGGTACGTGTTAATGTACCGTGTAACCAGGCCTTTACGCACATTGATGTGTTTGACGCCGGATGATCATGACAATGGTAGGATGACAAGACTCTGCTAAATGAATTTGGAGGGAAAGAGCACGGCAGTCAAAAATGATGTTTTCCTAAGATTACTTTTCAATGACTTTAAAGCCAAATGAGAATATTTAAAGATATTATTTTGTAAGAAATTTACTTCTTTTGTGTCAAAAACATTCCATAGAGCACCATTAAATTTCGTTTAAATGATAACAAGCTATTGCCATTTCAGATCCATCTTTCATCAATTTGATTTCCATCCAGCTATTCCTGATAGATGCAATTGTTCAACAGTTTAATTAACGTAGCATATTATTTAGTTTTTTCATAAATGATACATAATGAGTGAGGAAGTGCTAGGATTAATGACTTTCAACCACATTCTTATATTGATGAAATCAAACGAATGAGCTTGTTTTTATATACTAGCACATAATTCTATCGTGTATATAATACCCATGACTCTGAAGCTATTCCACAGTGGGAGTATCAGTACAGGAGATTGAAGAGAAAAAATTATTTGCGAGGTATGTTTTTTTGTGACGATTCCTAAGAGAGACGTTGCGCTGAAATTCGTTATTACCAACCTTCGCTGTTTTAGTCCCGCGACCTTCGCAATAACAAGAGTCTACTTTAGTAGGCAATGATCTCTGAGAAATGACTCAGCCTCATGTAGTTTTTGGATTAGGTAAGGGTTCCCATATACAGATAGATATACAGAGTAAAAACACTCAATAAATTCATTCAAAGAATACTAGCAAAAATAGATAATATTATAGAAACTACAACTCTAGAGCCAATGAAAAGTAATTACTTGTAAAGTGACTGTATTCTGAGACTCCTTATCACCATCCTTCTGCTCTTGCTCTTTTCTCTTCTTAAACCGGCGGAAATAATCTTGGATTAGGAATGTTGCGTAAAACTTTCCAACGGTGACTTCATCATCAACTGAAAAATTGGTGGGGACAAGACATGTAAAATTCAAATATTCATACTAAGAACAAGTCTTCATAAAAATTTCAAGTAGTACACAAAGTGCACATAGCTAAAAAAATGCTAAAAATTTTAACTAATCATCTTAAAATAGTAAAGTACTTTTGCACCCCTCATGTAATTTTTCCATAGAAGAGGCATTATAATAGTCTATAAAGTAGATCACACATGGAAATGCTACATAGTTCTCATTTCCCTCATTGATTCTTACCTCCTGGGGGCGGTACAACCTGATCCAAAAGTTTTGGACTAGTCCTTTTCCAAATCTTCTTTATTACTGCACGAAGCTCAGCATTAGCATCATCAATGTTCCCTTCTGTTTTAATGCGCAAGGATGTTCTGACGACCGCAAAAAGTGTGGCATTAAACAAAACTGTTCCATCACTATTCAGAGGCATGTTCATGGATACCAATCTCTAAAAAGAGAATAATTTAGTCATTATTAGACTACTAAAAAAATTACCTTTTGGGGATTTAATACAAGGACTTTTTTCAACCACATGTCTTTACCAACCATTTTAAGAAGGCCATTACTTTTATGATAAATTTATGGAATAAACTATATATTACATGACTTTTTCTGAATGAGCGGACTTAATATTGCATACTATTTTTTATGTTCTAAGACACCAAGTAGCCTGATTCCAAATGAATACTTTTGAGGAAGAATATTTAATGATGATCATGAGCACTTATGGCCATCTGAGACTCATCTTAGTTGGGAATCTCTAAATCAGGATTAGATGGAGACCCTGCCATTCCACAACATCTATAACTATGAAAAAATGTGCACCAGAGTACATCTTGCAGTTTTTGAGGAAAATATTTCTATATTCACATGGATCTGGGCGAACCCAATTCTATGATAACCCCCCTTACTTTTGGAACTCAAATGGGAAGCACCAGAGTCCTGAGGCTTAAGAAAAACTTTGAATAAGAGCTCAAGTGACATATGCCCTTGACAAATTTAAGGAAACTACCATGAACTAGTTTAAATGGTTTAAAGTATACCGGGACTAGCCGCGGTGATAACTTTTTACGGGAGTCACCCGTAATGCACAATCGTGCGAAAGATCCACAGAGGAAAAATCATTCGCCTTGACCGGGATTCGAACCCGGATCCCCCGATTTCCACAGGAAAGAATGACGCTTCGGTAGCTTAACTGGCTAAAGCACTCGACCGGAAATCGGGGGATCCGGGTTCGAATCCCGGTCAAGGCGAATGATTTTTTCTCTGTGTATCTTTCGTAGTTTAAATGGGTCACCCACAAGGGATCTTTATGGGAAGAATTCAACAGGGCTAAAATCATCAGTCTTGATCTGGATAGGTCCATCACAGGAATAATGATTCAGATTAATCTGAGATCAGTTGGTAAACATAGTGAAAGATAACAGGATACTTTTACTTTGAATAAATAAAAAAGAATGTGGGATGGGCACAAGTGGCTGATATTGAAATATAATACATGTTTAAACAAAATTTTATTACCTTGCAGGCAACTCTGTGAGGACACAATTTACCAAAACCAAGGGGAGGTGATATTTTCCTGAGTAAAGTAACAACATCCAAATGCTTGATCCGTCCTTTAGCATCGGGGTCATATTCACTCCATAACCGAACAAACTCATCCAGATGGTGAGGACCCAAAATAGACCAGTCCCTAGTTAAATAGTCAAAGTTGTCCATAATGACGGCAACAAATAAGTTGATGATCTGCAAAAAGAAATCAATTTTTTAAAATTTTCTAATTTCCTGTGGGAGCAACTCAAGATTCCAAATGATTCTTCACTTACTAAAAATGAACATAAAACATAGAAGGAAATGAAGTATGGAAATGCAAAATCAGAGCCACAGTCAGAAGACGATGTTCCAGTGTCTTTGGCATTTGAATCACATTTTACTTCATCTGGCCTTGATGAACAATCCAACATTATGTCCTGCCATGCTTCACCTGCAATGAAAAAACATAATAAGGTTAGCAAAAAACATTTGCTTAACTTCATTTAAAAAATTCAATCAGAATCCTACAGAGTTTTTGCTGAAACACAGGCAAAAGTAACTACTAAATGAGATTACACAGGTGTTCATCGAAATGGATACTAACATATCTAAAGTATATGTGTCTTTTATGCTCCCTGTTTTGGCAATTTTAGGCATAAAAGATTCCCATTATTACAAACCAGGATATTATTTGGATATTAAAGCACCGGCCTCAGTGGCAGAGGGGTTATGCCTTATCTGCCAAACTGAGGGTCGAGGCTCGCAGGTTTGAGTTCCAGCTCTTCCAGGTGTGCTACAAGTGTGACCTACTCTATACTCTATTATCCTATGTTTTTGCAATTTTTTCTGTACCATATTTTCATTAATAAGTTGTCTCTCCCACAATAAAAAAATATTTTCACATTTTTCTCAACTCCGTAACTAATAAAATTCCAAAACCACAACCAATACATGAAGACAGAGAATCAACATTCAAAGCAGCAAACCTTGGTAATACTAGATTTTGACAAGTGGTTGCTAAACATTTCTGCCCCAAATCCATGATGCTCCCCATACTAGAATTGCATCCTAACAAGCGTAAATTTCTAGTTATCCTGAAACGTAGGCAACACATAACCGGATATGTTATGCACGCAGTATACATTACAGAATACAAAACCCAAGTTAAAAAAAAACTGTTTTTGCATTTCTTTGCGCCATCAACAGCAAAAATTCCAAAAATGAAATGAAAACATGAAGATAGTAAAGACAGCAAACCTCATTTACATTGATAATTGTTTTATGGGTTAATGCCGCGTCAACTCATTTTTGGTAGACGACAGTTTAGGGCAATTCCAGCTTCCATCATTGGGTTTTTTTGTGTCCACAGACTGGCATGCACCCGAAACTATCATCTACCAAATATCTTACCTCCAGAACAATCTCATTTAACCGTTCAAAACTTGAGAGAGAAAAGAACAAAATGGAAAGAGAATGACTGGCACACAATAAAATAATATGCATAGATTTTCAAAGCAATTCGTAGGGGAACAAAGAAAATATTTTCTTGAGAAACATCTTTAGGATTTTTTATCCCATTGTTGTTCATTTTTACTTTATGTGAGAAAAGCAAAATACTGGTGGAAAACATGAAAATTTTGGGAGTGTTTTTACTAGGGATGGGTCGAATAGTAGATTTCTCGAATTCGAATATCGAATTCGAATATTAAATCATTGCTCGAATATTCGAATACCTCGAATTTCGAATACCTCGAATACTAAACGATGAATGTGAAAATGTTTGACTAGGTCGCCTATGCAGCAGGAAACCCAAGATTTTGGCGAGTAATTGTGATTGCCTTTAAAGGATTCAAACAGGAATTTAGCTGATTAATGGAATATTTTAATTTTATGTAAACAATAGGGTAGTTTCCTTCATTAAAGAAAACGAAAGGCATTGATTGTGATTCGTTACCCACCATTACTGTATTCATAATATACAAATTATTTCGTTCTAGAAATACCGGTTTAGACCAATGGCAATGTTCAATTTTACCTCATTTGAAAAAGGCCAGATTGGCGCCTATGCGATGCCACTCCACGTGACATCACAGGGACCTATTTTCTACACGAGAGGATCGGAGTTTTACATCGTCTGAGGTTACCAATGCATGCATGAGGCACAGAGCTCAGGGAAACATGTCTTGATAATCACACAGTCTGTTTGATAAGGTATTAATAATCCTTATTTAAGCCAAGCGCTACCAGCTAGCATGGTACTCGGCTACCTGCTAGCATCCTGCGTCGTAATAGCGCTCAGAGCCTCGCCCCAAGGTCACCTCACTTGCGGCAGCGGGAAGCAGAACGACGTCACGCGGAGTTTTTCCCGGCATTCATACTTACCCGTCGCGTTTTCGCGCGCTTGAAAATTTTCACTTTTAATTTAATCGCGAAAAATAGATATAGTCTCATAAAAAACTAAAAGCGTTAAATACGTACTCCAGGAGTGATAATCTTTCGATTTAGGCAATAAAAAATAATAGGAAACCACCCTATTTGAGCATTACGCCAAAATGCTAAGCCTCCGTCGTATTTCTTCTTCTTCCCGGTATTTATTTTCTTGCGCAAAATGCTTAAATAAAGTCAGAAATATGTCGTGTTTGGTCTTATTCTTTTTTAAATTACGCGCACATTACTAATATTTCAATCCAATAAAGGTGTAATAACAATTGCCGAAAGTCATTGTTAGACACCTTTCGGGCTAGTAGATGACTCATGCAGCAGTTGACCTCGAGAAAGGGGGAAATTCGAAGCAGGTAGGTAGAAAAAGGTCAGTGGGTGAGAAAAGGGGGTGGGTGCGAGACACGTTTCTATTTTTCTCGCGTAACTTGATATTTTTTGAAGCTAAGGTTTTTGTAATACAATCCCTGCGCGAGCTGGGATCTTTTGTTTGATTTCGGAGAAGAGGAAATCGTCAAGAGTGGGTGAGGCGAATGCTGAATGGAGGGGGATAGCAGATCGTGGGAAATACGCCAATGTCACTATCCCACGGCACTGAGTTCCTCCCTATGGTAGTTTCATCTCCTGGGGAAGATTCAAAATAAGTGCTTGTCATTATTAGCCACAAAGGACACACGGCAAACACCTCCTCTCATTTTATCATACGATGGATGCGGGAAAATGGTCAGTGGGGAGAAAGAGGGAAGGGTGAAACACGATTCTATTATTTTCCGGTAACTTGATATTTTTTTCAAAGCTGAGGTCTTCGTTATATGATCCCTGCACGAGCCGGGACCTTTTTTTTGTTTTCGGGGAAGAGGAAATCGTCTGAGAGGGGGGGGGGTGAACGCTGAATGGATGGGGATAGCGGATCGTGGGAAATGCGCCAATGTCGCTATCCCACGGAACTGAGGTTCTCCTGATAGGGGACACCTGGGATTTTCGGATTTTTTTCATCCGATCAATTTCGGTTACCCACGTCGAACTCTTTTCACCGCTCAAACCCGTGAATTTGATGTATTTCGTCAGCTTGCCTAAAACGGCGCTGCATGCACTAGACGAGTTCTCATTTTTCCGAGCCAACTACCAACGACGTGCGAGCGACAGTGTATGACGCGAAATTCAAAGTATTCGAGGTATTCGAGACGGTACCTTTGGCATAACTATTCGAGATCTCGAATATCGAATACTTTCTATTATTCGAGGTATTCGAGTATTCGCGGATACTATTCGCACATCTCTAGTTTTTACCTAACTTAAGTATAATTTATTCTCCCAATTTAAAAGGGAAATTACTGGCCATGCAGCCATGAAAATTTCAGAATATAACTCCCATTTGATGTATAGCCATACATTACTTTATTGTAACAATTTTCTTCTTCAGGCCATTTTTCTGAAAGATATTTCACAGTAATCTCAGTATCCAGCTACTCATCACTGACATTCATTTATTTTTTTCTACACCACCAAAAACACCTCTATTTGGCCTTTACATTGGGGTTTTCATAACATTTAAATGTACACACCCATGCCCTTGATTTGGGTATTCCACCCAGGTGGGACACGAACCCATGGCCTTCAAATTAGCAGGTTAGGACTTTACCCCACTGCCACCGAGGCTGGCATAAATATCACAGTACTTCAAGCAAAATCTTGAGGAGATACTCAAGAGAGGAATGCATACAAAAAATAATTAGGCTAGAGGCAATCAATTCACATCATCAGTAGGATAGGGAAATTGTAGTGGATATGAAAAAGAAATAATAATATTTGAAATAGTAATACCAATTTCATAACTTTCATTTATGTACATGCATAAAATGTAGGTGATAAGAAAATTTATTTCCCGCCACAGCTACGGCAAACAAAATTTAGAGTCATTATTAATTAACTTAATAATCAAGCAAAATTAATCATCAGAGCACTGATTTTAGTCAGTTTCCATTGAATTTGAAATTGGACTTTTCACTTGATATCATATAAAACAAGCCCACATTATTGACCACAGAATTGAAAAAAAAAAACAAAATTAAAGTCTAGGAGGATGAAGGTTTGCTCTTAAAACTTACCAGTAGCAGAACGAAACAAGACAAGAACTGCTTGGGGAAATGTTTGAAAATTATTGTTCCTATGAATTGCTGTATCAGAATCTAGAGCGATTTTACCAAAAACCTGGAAAGGAAATTCATGATATGAAAAAATAGCTACCACAAAGCTCATTATTACTGTGAAAAATAGTGACAATTTTACCTAATGATCTTAAGAGAGGAGTAATGTTCACAGTCAGACTATAAACTTCAACATGACTCATCTCTATCTACTTCTTGAGGATTATTAACTAATTTTCTGATGACTTATACCACTATATATTGTGCTAGAACTGGTATTTATGATCCAAGAAATAAAAAAAAGAGTTTTGATGCATCAAATCAGTAATACTCAGCAGAATGCAGCATTTAAATATATATTTGATACTAAAAGTCACAGAATTGCGGTTCCTTTCAGCTATAATAATGATGAAGAAGCATCCTCAGGTTTTCCACACAAGTAAAGGCATTGTTAGCCATTGATTCCTTAATGGCATATTGCATCATTCTCAGGGTGAACATCATTCACACATGCCATAATGCTCATTCACCCTGAAGATGATGTTAGATTATGCTATTGAAACATAGGTGTCCATACATTCAGCTGGTGTGAAACCCAAGGAAACTTCATGACTTCAACTGCAGTACATAAAATTCAAAACACTTAGAAATAAGGTTTTATAGAAGATATTTCTAAATATTTTTCCATGAAAACTCTTAAGTTCAGAAAGTTCACCCCCCTTAAAGGCAACCTATAATTCCACCAACATTTCAATAACTATTTTCATTTCATAAGTACGTTGTGAAGCTTCAGATCTGAAGATGCTTTTACCTCACTGAAGTGACATGAACATCTAGGAAAGCTTCACTTCATTTGAACAGAAAAGCTGCAAAATTCTCAAAAAGAAACTCGTACATAGAAATAATTTTACTCATCATATTCACACTATCAATTTTCACCACTTAGAGTTATCATCACAGTAGATCATCCACAGATTCGTTGGACATAGCTCTTCACTTGCAGGAAATCTTTTGACACAGAATAATTCTTCTGTTCAAAATCACCTGCTCCATGTATCTAATACGAGGTCTTTCTTTGACAAGCTTTTCCTCCACTTGTCTTCAATAACTGTCTTTCTCACACCATCATCTGGCTGATTAAGTTTTCCTATCTACATATTTCTCAACATTTTCAAAAGATTTCTTCCATTCTCTTCTTACAACTTCCATTACTTACATTACTCACATGATTGACCAATTTGATTTTCTTCATTCTAATGTGACATCCCATTTTGAAAGCTTCCAACCTTGACTTCTTTACTGATGTAATTGTCCCTGTTTTACTACCATAAAGAAGAATGCTCCATAGGAGAGTCCCTATGAATTACTCCCTTGCTTCAATGCTCATATTCCCAAATGTGAGAAAACTCATCTTTTGGAAGACAGCCTTCTTCCTATGGACCACTTTATTGACAATTTCTTTATTGCTTTCTTGATCACAGGTTACTAGGGCAACCAGATATCTCCAATCTCCCAGAAACTATTCTCCAAAGTTCCTGGCATTCTCTGGTATTCCCTACACAGCTTCTACACTCCATTTCCTCAATTCTCTAACTTCCGTAGGTGTTTTGGATGCTTATTGCATTTCACAAACACTAGGTTGTGATCTGAATCCGCATCCACCGAATGGAAGCCGCACAAATTTTTCACACTTTTCCTAAACTTCTCTCTTACCATGATGCAGTGTATCTGATATCTCCTTGTATACCCTGGACTCCTCCACCCTTCATGATAATTTAACCATGCGTTTATAATGAATAACTTGTTTCTCCATCACAATTCTACTGCTTTCTCTCCCTGGTTGTCTTGCATTCATAATCCGAATTCTTTTATTTTGTTTCTATCCCTTCTTCCCTGATTGAGGCATTCCAGTCCCTCATCACCACTAGATTTTTCTTACCAGGGATTTTATTTGAATCTGAACTGCTCACATAGCTCATCTGCTTCTTCCTCCCAATGATTGCTAGTGAGCACGTGGACTTGAACCACCACAAGGTGGGTGGGTCATGCCTCAACTTCTACCCCCAGAATCCTATATCCTATCGCTTAACTTATCTATACCCACCACTCAGTAATCCCTCCAGTAACCCCCACTATCCTTCCACCTCACTTCACATTATCCAAAGATACCTATTCTCCCTTCCTCCATTTCCCTTTTGATATTTTCTCGCATATCTGCCCCATCATTGTCCTAACATTCCCTGCCCTTATGTTCTTTGCTGGCTTCTTCTCCATCTTCTTGGTCATATTTTCTTTTTTTTATGCTGCTGATGATGATAAGTGTTTCACATGTTGATGGCCTCAAGGACCTTGCCGACCTCGTTCCCATGAACAACACTAGCCCTTAGCACAAGCCTCCTCTTCGATAAGTTTATAAGGCTCATTTGATGGTAATCCATGATTTTTTGCCTACCTGCCACGAACTGCCCACCTACCCCCAAGATACAAACAAAATATGTACGTGGTATACAGTCCCACTCAAAACAATGAACCCTATTTGGACCTGTTCTGAGGGCAACGATTCCAAAAGCACTGGTAGAAACTCCAATTTTACCATGCCAGACTCCCTACATAAAAACCATAAGGCACAAAACAACCATGAATCTAAAATTGAGAAATCTCTGGTCTTTGATAAATGGTAGGACCATTTTTAAAAGCATATGGAATGAGAATAAATAAACAGAAAGAATCTTACCTGCATTCCAATCACAGCATAGATGAAAAACAACATCACTATGAGAAGGGCAACATATGGAAGGGCTTGGAAAGACTTTATGAATGTCCATAATAATGTCCGAATTCCTTCTCCTCTACTTAGAAGTTTTACCAGCCTCATCACACGAAATAGCCGAAAGAAGTTTATAGATATGAGGTTTGACCCTGGCTAGAAATACAAGGAAAAGTGAATGTTAAATGAAATTATCGAGGAAGATGGTTGAAACAAAGAATTAAAATGAAAACTGACTATCTCATTATGTATATTTATCTAAGTTAATTCACTATCAAGTAAGTGTGTAATGCTACCTGAAAGATGCAAATGGCGAGGTGTTATGCAAGATGCAGTTGTCTTATTACCACTACTATGTTATATATAATAATGTGCACTTAAGCCAAATATACTCTAGAGTAACAAGTACTTTATCCAAGTAGGTACAGAACCTAATAAGAAAGCAAGCATGATGAATATTGATATTAGTAGATAGTACACAATATCTGAACTAATTCTTGCCAAATACAGAAAATTCCCAATCATATTTGTATACATACTTTCATGCCTGGAAGTTAAAAAAAACACTCCAAGAATTCTGTAATTCATATACACAAGTTTTTTTATAACAAAAAAATTTGCTTCAGTACACAGTTAAATGAAAACTTTCTGTTGCAATTTGTGCCATGTACTCAAGTTTTTTAAATTTAGTTGAGATAAAAATATTATGTTACTATTAATCCTTTAAACACCAGAGTGCAACTACCAGCAGAATAAATACCATTTACCGAAGGTCCATTTCCTTGATGAGACTAAAATTAAAAATCTCTACAAAATGACCCTAATTCAAATAAATCAGTATGCAAGGTTCACTGGAACCCAAAGCTGAGATATATATGGCTTTCAGAAAAAATAAAAAATATTCATTTGGCTTTAGGGGGGAACAATAAAAAAAATGTATATATAAACATTCTAAAGATAAGCATCTCATTCATTATGGAACTTCAAAGAAACACTAATTGAGACCATAAACATCATCAAGCATTTCTGATACACCCTCAAAAAAACTAAAAATGAAGCAATATAGAGATAGAAATAGATATGGTAGGTACATATATTTATGGATTATAATTTGCATTAGGTTTTTCCCCTAATGTTAACTTGCATGATATAAAATCTATGCATATACTTCATTACTTAAAATTCACTATAAGGATAGGTAACAGCTGTATATAGAACCAGCCAACAGTCTCACAATGTTATATGTTTTTGAAGGCCAAAGTTGACCTAATTTTACATGTTGAAATATAAATACTGAAATTCAAAATTCAAATGAAATAGTACAGCTAAAAAAATGGCACTATTTCCCATCATGGTAGAGAGTATTTATCAATATACGTAAATACAACCTTAAAATGTAAGATAAGTCAAATGGCCAATGGTCAAAACATGGATGGCCCAAAATAAATATTGCAATGAATATGGCCGAGGACAATCTTAACGAACATTCTGAGCAATGCATGATAAGGGCATACATGTGATGCAGATATCTTAAGTGGGGATGTTAAAAAAAAGAAATTGATCAACAAGAAAAATATAAGGAGGCATTTCATGTTTCAGTTTCTTACAGTACAAAGGATCAGTTTGTTTGTATTACCATTTATGAAAAATGGAGATTTGGGCTTAATATATGCATTCATACTCCTTCACAGCTTAATGTACTGTAAAGTAAAAATACTAACAGAAACTTAAAAATAATCATTTAAACAGTCAACCTTAAGGTAAAAATGAATAGCTGCAATTTTCATTGCAGAAAACCATTAAAAAATTCTATGTTCGCCAGCAGAAAAATATGTAAATGTTATCACTAGGGATTTGCGAGTAATTGAAAATTGGAGTGAAGTAGTTGAAACTCGATACGAGTGCTTTGAGTAATATTATGAATGTTGAGTAGCGTCGTTTCTGTCACAGAGTCACTGAGGGCAGTATGCTCAGAAATCTGCCAACAAGAAGTGCTATCATCAAACTCGTGTAAGAATTGTTTATACATAATTTTTTTAATCGTCTTGGTATGGGAGTTTCAGCAGGCTCTACAGGTACCAGTAACCTACTTATAACAGTTTTCGCTGAGAGAATATGTATAAAAAACAAACGGAGTCAGTAGAGTAGCATGGCTCTATAGCTCTCTCTTCCCACTGGCATTGTACAAGACACATTAATTTTCATTCATCTCCTAATTCTGATACAATTACCATCAACATTCCTCATAATCTTTTCCCTTTCATATCAGTTAAGTCCACAAGATAAAATGCACTAGGGGATTGGAAAAATGAGACTATGTTGGTGCGTGCATTATTATATTGCCTAGTCCAGAAATTACCATAGTTCATACGACTTGACATGACTCTACAAGACACTTGCAAGTATGTATGTAGTTATGACTCAACTCGATACTTGACTTGAGATCAAAAGTACTTCTTGCACATCCCTAATTATCAGCATAAAAATGTAATAAAATTCCATAAAATTAATACAAAAAATTGATTTTCCATGGCACTAAAAGCCAAGATTCAATGATAGAAGACGCGATTATGATCCAAAATACAAAATGAACTGCTTTCTGACTGAAATTAAAAAATACTTGCACCAAATGAGGCAAGGGTGTTTGATAAATCAAGTAAAAATTTGTATTTAAAATAGATTTATCATTCAAATTTCTATTATTAGCATGGAAAAATAGATGTTACATTATATAGCTATACAGAGTATAGCTCCCCATGATAGAAGTATTGCAAAAATTGCATCCGTAGCCTATTTTACACTAAAAAAATTTCAGAACTAATGGGAAACAAGCTACATAGTTTCCTTTGAAATGTACCTTCAGCAAAATATGTTTTGAACTGTGGAGGATTTGCATACATGAGAAAATTCTGATTAGAGAAATACTCTGAGAGGGAAACATGCATTTAGATAACAAAAACCTAAGTCAAGAGTTTTAGGGAAACTATTGATGAAGAGATTAATTTTCTTTCTAAACACAGCATGTAGGTATTTAAAAGTACATTTTCAATTAGTCAGCAGGTAAAAAATAATATGCATGCTAAAAACTTTTATACATATCAGAACCAATGGCAATGAATCTATATAACATAAAATAGATCAATATACATATCCTCATTGGGGCTTATATACACACATAATTGGTGGAATAGCCAGAAAAGAAAGATATGGAAGTTTGGGGAGACTATGGATATGGTATCATAGGATTGGTAAGGCGGTTTGATGGTGTATTGAGAATCTTAAATACAAGACACCATTTGAAATTACTGTAGTTGTGTGTTACCCCCGTGTTACTTAAGTTAATGACCATGCATACAGGAACAAAGCATTCAATGTCCATAAAAAAGAAGCTTTAACTTCGTACTGAGTTTGTTCAGAAAAATATTTAACCTCATTTGAATGAGAAACCAATGGGAAAAAATGTCTCAAAGAGCAAAGTTTGTAAAAGTGAGTTGGCTCTTAGGATTAGATACTTAGATGGGTTTTACCCATTTAAGGTGAAATGGAATAGCTAATACTTGAATAATTAAGGAAGAGATCATAAACAGGGAACTGTACAGCTGAAATTTACCATGTGTACTCTACCTCAACCCAAAATTATAGAAAAGTAATACCTTCGATACCTAAGAAATTATATCGATGGCTAAGTTCTAACAACACGTATCTCAAAAATAGCAACTTTTCAGGAGAGCAAAAACGATTATTTTTTTTACTTGTACAGTGAAATTAAAAACCAAAAGTTCATAAAACTGAAAAAGAAGCATTTATTTGCTATATAAGAGTTGTTTTTTGCTTGTACTTTATTTTTTTAAAATGTTATCACGCTTGTTTAAGATACCTGTCTCAAACTGGCTGAATTTGAGATACGTGTTGTTAGAGCTTAGCCATTGATATACTAAAAGCTGGATGGTGCTCAAAAATGGAAGTGAAAATCTTATGGCAATTAGTGTTCACAAAAGTTTGGTTATTAGAAAATGTGAAGAGTATATCCATGAGGAATAGAAGTCCATTATAATGAGAATGGAGAAATATCCTGAAATCCTATACAATAATGCTCACTGGCTACCGATGAAATTCATCATCGGTTAAAAAAATCTCACCCTCATCAACGGAAAACAGTTTCAGAGTTCAGTCAAACAACTTTTCTTTGAAAAACTGCAATATAGACAACATGAAAATGCTACGCAAACCCTGAAAGCATATTTTATGGTCATGAACATTGCTGAACTGAACTCCTCATTACTGTTTGAAAAATGCAGTATGTATGCACATATGTTTGCATTAAAAATGATGAAATTGGTTCAACTTCCAGTCTCAGCTTGGCCATGGAAATAGGTACTGTCAGCAATATACTACCAAGTACATTGCAAAATAAAATTGGGCGCAAGAAAACATAGTTTTGATGCAGCTCACAAGCTGGGTTGGCACAGAAAGCCCATGCAACCCCATGTGAGCTTTTCAACTTGGATGACAACAGTGACAACTTGGGCACATATAATGGAAGGGAAAATAAAAGCCCTTATTGGACCCAAAAGTACTTGTCACAGTTTTTCCATAAACCAACCATTACTACAAATACTCTAATTGAGTAACACCCATTATAACAGACTTCTACAGTAATCTCCTTATTAATTCTAAAGTGAAGCATAATTTTCAATTTGAAAAGGAATATGAATATGTAATACTTCTTATTTTGGGCATGAGGTATGTTTTATGATCATAGCTATCTAGCATACTAAGACTTATATAGATAAACATGACACGTAAGTGCATGCATGTATCATTGAATTCATTACGTATGCATGATTATTATCCATTATATAATAATATTAGATGTAAAATTCGTGAAATAAAAAAGAATGAAAAAGTGAAGAAAGGAAGAGGGAAATTGGAGGAATCAAAAGTGAAGAAAAGGAACATTAAGGTCAATCTCGAATGATATCCTGTAAAAGCAAACTTACACTGAGGACAGGCTTCCCTTAGTTAGGAGCTACCACACATACATTTGAAACAAGTTATGCCACAAATAGTGCAGGAAATAAAAATATTTCAAGCAAAGAAGCATTTGGATAGTTCATAAAAACATAGAACTAAAAGTTTTGACAAATATTCCATGAATTATTTAAGTTCAAGGGAGACTGAGAAGGATGGCATTTACTGCAATGGAAGAGAGCAATTCCTGAAGAACAGAAAAACTATAGGAAATACCTTTAGAAGTTTTAAGTTAGCTGGGGATAAACCTGAGTGACATCTCTTAACAGCTAACTTAGGTAAATTATAAAGACAAGGTTAGCAAATAACCAAATTGATATAACCTACCTATTTCCAAAAAGGGATACCTTTATTTTTGCAGCCCCTTCGACATAAAAAATTGCTTAGATCCTAGCTACAAACACAAGCTGTATATACTAGCAAATAAATGCTACATCTATTTATATACAGAGCCAGATAACGTATAAAGCATTTAATTCTAAACAAATGATACTCGAGGCCATTTTTCACCCCAAACTATGGAGGAAACACGTCCTTATATTCATTATTAACTACCTTAACAAGATATTCAATTATAGAAATGATTGCTTTCATCAAGGAGATTCCATCAAGGGGCAAAATTAACGCCACATTTGTAGAACTTTCAAAATGTGACTTTTTTATTGTCTTCAACTGGCTGGAGACAATATAAATGGGCTTTCTGGCTAAATTTTAAGAAAATTACAAACCATAAATTATTAAATTCCTATACACTTCAACGGCTGTACTTGTCTTTGTTTTGAAAAACTTTAATCGCAGCTTAACACATTCAATGCGGATGATATTTTCACCGAAACCTCCAGTGACGGATGGGTGATTTTGCTTCATAACGGTGGTCTTGGAAGTAATACAACAGAATTTGCAATTTTTTTCGTTTCTATTTCAAGCAATTAGTAAAAAACCCTAATGACATACATGTATGCCACCCGTCACCAGTAATTGACAATTCACGCAACCCGCATTACACACATGCAATTTTCCTTGTATGAAGGAGTGAACTTTTCATATTTCCGTTTATAATACTTCTTCTACCATTGATTCCTTAGGTTAATGGCGGAAATATCTTGGAATTAGTCTTTACGTGTATTTTTTTTGTTTCAACGGCCGTAGATTTAATTTTTTCAAGTCACAGAAGTAGAACACACAATGAACGGCAAGAAAAATATAAATTTATGGGATAAACATTTTTTAAAATCTATGTTACCCCAGAGTTATTGCAAAATTGAAACATTTCAATAAAAATTCTCACAAATGTTAATGATATATTTGAAAGCAAGGCCTTGTAGCCCTGGTTGACCTTCACATTCTGGGCAAATTGCAGTCACTGTCCTTCGGATGCCTTCACGGTTAGCGGAGAAATGAAGAGCCTGCATCATTCCTAAAAACCTATCACGGCATATTTTCTCCCGAATATAGGTACTCACACTAATTCTGACCTCCAATCGTTAAAAAATCGTGTTAACCCTAATTGCGCCCATGTGGAGAAGAAGGCCCAGCCAAGTTACCAGTTCTCCCTGTCTAACAGCTTCCAATCCATTATGCCCTTAGTGAAGGCCCATGGTGAAGGATTTTGGAGGAAAATGCTTACAGCATTTTCTCCGTCTATTAGAGGATTATTTCAAAGAAAATATCATTTGCAAGTTGAAATAATCTCTGGGAGTGCCGCTGGTAGGGAGGGACTCCAACCTTGAGCCTTAAAAATTATCAAGCAAAATAGTACAATTTGTGTAATGGAGTGTTGCATATGTGATTAATACCTTAGTTTTTATGAAAATTAAGACTGTATCTGTACCTAACACTAGAATGTATTAATGACCTACAAAATGAAAACACCATAATGATCAGAGGACAAGTAATTGATGCAGAGCAATGACTGAGAAAATATGCCGTAAAATTAGGAAAAAAACCCAAATTATGTAAGAAAACGTAATTTGCAATAATTATTTTAAAATTATTAATAAAGTATAAAATACGACCTTTTGGACCGCATGGAAACATTTTTGAATAAAATAGTGAGTTTTGAGACGGGAATACACGTTATTAACAAAAACTAAGTCTGATAATAATTTTTGTGGTTGTACATAAGATATGAATAAATTAAAAAATAAGATAAAAATACTATTTCAAGGGCATAAATAATGGTTAAATGCCGTAATGCTTAAAATACCTCTGAGTCTATTTTTTTCCGCAATTTCGTTTACAAAGCTAAGGAAACAAATAAACAAGTAAAAAAATACAGACCAATACTGTAGATAATGTAATGCAGTGTTGCATACGCCATTAATATGTTATTTTTTTATGAAAAGGAAGAAAATCTGCAACTAACCCAACACGTATGAATAACTCAGAAAATGAAATAAAATAGAAATGAATAGAGGATTGGTAATTGACCTAGGGAAACGAATGAGAAAATATGCAGTAAAAGTAGGAAAAAGACCCAAAAAAAATCACCCAGGATAAACGTAATTTTCATTAATAAAAAAATGTTCCTAGCAAAAGAAATTCAAATATAACATCATTAACTGAAGCACCGCACTAAGATCATTTTTTTATAATGTAGTGAGTATGAAACGGGGATAAATATCTTCAATAAAAAAGTTAGTCTAATCATAATTTTTGTGATAGCACATAAAATATGAATAAATTAAAAATAAAGGTAAAAAAACAAATTTAAAAGAATTATCCATATGTAAGACATGATTATGATATTTACGATAAGAATGATGAAAAAGAGACGAAGGAAATGAAAAGAAAAATCTCAACCTGCCAAATTGTTCCAAAAACAGCAGTAAAGTAAACAAAAAAACACTAAAAATGAAGGAACACGTAGAACTAGAAACGGACACTTCCGCAATGGTGTAAGGTCAATCCCGAACTGCGGGAGGGTGAAAAAGTAACGCTAGGTGCGCTCGGAGCACCCTAGTGACCAGCGGAAAAACGTACTCCCGAAGACATACATTTATGTCATCCGCCTGAGTGGAAAAGCCCTCATGACATATATATATGTCATCCGCACTGAATGTGTTAATTATAAATGCTGTTTTGCCAAAAAAATTAGATAAGGTGAATCACATGAAAAGAATCTCGATGAAAATGAAAATTATACACCTCTCTACATAGCTTTTCAAGTTAGAAAAATTATGCCAACTAATTGATTGAAAATGATGAAACAGTTGATTGAAACTGCCAGAAAAAGTGTTAACTAGATAAAATAAGCATTGAAACGTCCATATCTTGAGAAACTTGATTCAGGCTTTGAGTTCAATCCTTCAAGTGGTCAATGATAGAAAAAAATGTCTGTACAACATATGCCACAATTATTTATTTTGAATTGACCATTTATGACAGAACCTCCTTAACTGACAATAAATCTAATCAAGATTATTCATGACAAATTCAAATTGACTAAGTTACAATCCGTCATCACTGACTTAGGTCATTAATGTCAGCAATAACATGAACATCACCCTTTTCCCTGACACTTGGATGCTTTTTTGCATCCATTTATCCCAATACTTTCGTGAAAATCAGACATGATGACTTTCCTAAGTCTTAACACATTCACTGCGGAGGATACCAAGTGGTGTAATTTTTCACCTATACACTACATACAAGGCTCAAAAAATGATGACAGAAGGAAAACATTAGCTGGATCATGCAAGACTTCATGAGAATCATCAGAAGAACACAAGAGAAAATACTGCACTGTCTTTTAAGTTGTGCACCAAGCATTTATGGTCAGAAAGTACTAAAAGAAGAGTGAAATTTGCTTGCAAAACTTTCAAAATTTTAAATATTTCTAATTACAGATTTCATCTCTTGACAAGCAAGAAGGAGAAGTCAGGAAAACTTTGTCATTTGGTACATATTTACGAAAAGAGAAAAATGAGAAGAAATGTAAGGTAGCCTATACAATGCACACACTAACAAAGATATAATTTATAATAAAAACTTTAGTTTTCAACTGCCTTCATTCATTTAGAACACAATATAGTAAGCTATGGTAGTCACTGTTATAATTATATGGCATTGAAAATGTCATGATTGGAGTGATACATACAATTTAGGAAGAATGGCAAAAAATGGTTCCACAAAAACACATGAAAACACAAAAAATAATTAACATGTATCACACCATTTCCTTCTTTTTTCATGAGGTACCTAAAGTGAAAATCTAGACATTTTCACTAAATATAACCATCATTAGGATGCAATTGAACTTACAAAATGTAAAGCTAAGATTTTTTCTCCTTGTATTAGCCCAAGAACATTTTTACTTAATTCAGCATAACAGCTATTCATTAAACTCTCATCAGCACCCAATCCATTAGTATATTAACCATTTTCACCAGATGAATAAGCAGAATCATAGGTTTTCAAAATTCATTACTACTATATCAGCAATGCCAAACAGGAGTGATTATAGGAGGGCATCTTCTGTGTCCACATTATCAGTTACGATTACCTAAAACCTTTGTAATTGGTTTCAACAACTGAGCTTCAATCTTCCTTTAGCACTACTTAACCTCAACACATTCTCCCCAGCTTACCAATTTTCTTGCATGCTGTGGCGATGGTACATATTTTGAAATTAGTAATAATACATAAACAATCAACTTAATGCGTAGCCATTTATCTGAAAGGGTAAAATTTAATTCCCAACCTCATCCCACAGCCTCTCAAAAATATCTTACAAGATGGTAAGGACAGCATGAATCAAAGGTGGGTCATGCCGGCTGGGAGGACCATATATGTGTGACCCACTGGTTGGCCATGCGACTCTCCAGTGAGAACTGCTATGACCCACAAGTGACCCATACCTGAGTGAATGTGTTAATATCCACTCCTAATACATTTAGCTGGACTTGTGAATTTTTCTGGATACTTTGTTTATTCCTTAAAATAATATAGGTACTATAAATACGCAATATATTTTACTTAGTGTGGCGAAATAAACAAACTCTAAAAATGAAAATGGCAGGTAAGCAGCAGAACAAATGTAACCAAGAAGCATATTTTTCAAGCAAATAAGCACAACACCTAGCAAAAATTTTAAATAAAAACTAGCAACTCACACAAACTATTCAATAACTACTTAAATCAAATACATATTCATCATCAACCTTTTCATTCCTGAAAAAAGATTAACCTGTTTCTCTTAGGACAACTACATGATAAATATTTTCTTGCCATGCTTAATGTCCCTAGCATCAGCAAGAAACATGCTTCTAAGAAAAAGTATGTTATAGCTTTTCCTACAATAAATATTTGATTAATATTTTTTAATATTAAAAGATTATTAATAATTATAGAGAGTACATAAGTATGTATACCCTTAGTTTGAGGAAGATAATAATATAACTTCAATAAAATATATTATGTAGACTATAGATATACTTAAAAATTAACATTTCAATAGGTAATATAATAAATATAAGTATAATGGTAATAAAGGAAAAGGGTGATTTAAGTCTAGTTGTAATTCTTCTCAGCAATCCCCGGTTTATGACAGCTTCACAGTGAAGTAATGAAACATTCTTAGTCTTAAATAATAAATACATTATCGTTCCGGTAGGTATTTTGTCTTCCCAGGATAAGTAAAATTACATTGAAAACAGCAGCAAAGTCATTATTTTAACATATGGTTACACTCTAAAAATGAGTCTGTGAGAATGCCATTTCAGGATGATCCCCTAAGAATTACAGAAGTACACCTGTTAATGACTTGAAAATAATATGCAAACAAAAGGAAGCCATGTGCCCTCATTCATAATTTCAGCTTAAATAGCAGCTAATACACAGTCCAAAACATCTAAATTTTCAACTATGCTATTGAACTAATAGCAAACATTCAAGCCAGAGACAAGTTATTTTATGTATCAGAATCAGAAAATATTAATACCATTCCCTCATCGGAGACAAAGCTCCTTGGCAAAGAAAGCATTTATACCTTCTCCTACCTATTATTCCCTATTCACAATATCATCAAGATAATAAATATAAACACTAGTAACGCAATATTTTCCTCAGAATGGTATAAAATTTCATTTAATGTATCATATATGCTAATGTAGCACCGCTTTACTGTACAAAGCTATTTAAATGGATAAAATTGGTATGTACACATGCACGTAGAAAAAATCCAATAGTAAAATAAATTTGCAAATTCAGAAAATTATTGAAATGCAGAAAAGGCCATGTCATTTACACCTCTTCTAACTATCTCAAATAATAGCTAAGAGATATAGATGTTTCACTAGAGCATATAAAGTTGACGATTTCGTACACAAATCAGCAGCTAATCATAACCAGCATGATATTAGCAATACCATGCAGAGAGTAGTTCATACACACTAGAAAATATGTACAAATCCAGTATATATGGTGCATTCTTCAGTTTGAATTTAATAAGGCATTCATATTATTCTTTAGATGGGTTGCTTTGATAAGCGAGTAGCGGCCATGTATTTCCATTGCAAGTAGCAGAATAAATTCAATCCATGCATTCATCAATGCTATGACACTCAAATTCAATGATTGTAAAAAAGAATGAAGGCTAGCGCAAATGCTTTATCTCAGAAGAAGAATGTAACAGAGTGAGCTCTTCAATGTTATGCATGCAATCAGCAATTTATTAGTCTAGGGAAACAAAATTTCACAGTAATAGAACATTTATTATATTAGTTACTTAACACAAACCTTAAACCTTGCAGGTGTCTGGAATGTTGAGGCATGGAATGAAAGACCTTAGTAATTAGTAAATACAGTAGTGATAAGTCATTTTCTTAAGTGAAGAAGATTAGATGGTCCAGCAAACGAATACTTATATAGAATATTTTCTGTGATGTGACAACCCAAATATTCTAAATCAAGATTTTGAAAATTTACCGCTTTTGGCTGGATGATAATATGAAGTTAATTACTTAAAACAGCAAAGTACGTCAAGCAGATAGTAGCGTTTAAATGAAGAATATAAGCCATAAGTTTAAATTTACTTTAGTTGTTTGTGTCAGTCAAGACAGCCATTTATTACTTTTATTATTTATTGTGTAATTATTGAATACAACAGTTATTTAAGAAATTAAGCAGACAATATGTTACAGAGATTAATTGGGATAATACTGCATGAGTGGGAACATATACATGTAAAAGTACTTTCAATTCACCTATGATTTTATGGCATTGAGCACTTGTTATGGATAATGAAGAGACCAATTATGGAGAAAAACTCATAATATGTTTCTGAAAACTAAATATGTGCCGCATAGTGAACTATAATTATACCTAACAACATGGCAGCTTATCTTTCATGAAGATGTCTTCAAACATATGGTAAATGAGCAACAACCAATCAAAAGACGAATGACAACACCATTAAGTGATACAAAATGGACTATGTAAATGGAAACATAAGATCAAATGGATTATGTCCGAGTACCCAATGATTGACTCTTCAATTTTGTCAGAACAGCTACTTAAAAGCTGAGATACCTGCTTCAAATCTACCATTACATATTTCAAGAAATTTTTTATTTCAACTAATCATTTCCCTGCCCCCTTTGTATGTATAGAGTATACTCTTGACTGACTTGAAATCATGACAGTCACTCAAATTTTAAGCTGGAAAAGAGCTGTACCAATAAACAGAGACACCAATCAAGTATTATATTAGAGCTTTGAGGCAACTGGTGCTCACTAAAGAGCAAATTCTAGTCGAGAGAATTATAAACCACCCAAAAACCTCTCTAAGACACTCTTCATAGAATATATTAACTCATATATTTTACAAACAGCAATGTTTGACAATACTTCCTTGATTTACATAATGCAAGTATAAAGCATTGATATTAAAGACTAAAATAGAATTAATAACAATTTACTTCTACTTTCAACATAAACTAAATCGTCACTAAAAATATTTTTACCATAAAGGTATGTCTTTTTTTGTACCATTGTAAACACGGTGGTTATAATAGGAAATAAAGTCTATGCGTGTATTACCTTAACTAGGCTCATTGTGAATTAAAGATTTTTACTAACATACTTTCTTAAATAAGGCAAAAATTAATATCGAAGTGGATTACACCAAAATTAAATACATTCAAATGGATTGTGACAAAGACATACAAGATATGTGAACACATATGTATGCTCATTCTCACTTCAAACTGGACTTGAAAGCATCTTCTCTTCTCCTAACCACTAAATAAGACATAACTTTTTGAGGGAATGGTAATTCCGTTAAAACTACCCAAGAAACATAATTTACATGTTCTGGCAACTAGAAAAAAATTAAAAGCAAAATTACCTTCCACTAAAAAAATTCACCCTTAATTGGTCCCACACAAAGGAGAATGAATGGAAGTAGCTCTGTGTTCCTTGAAAACTGCATGCATAACTAATTACCTCCACTGTCGATTGCTAATTAGTTTGTGGTAGAGATATTCACACCCATGGGGTACCACAAAATGTGAAAGCCAATACATGAAGTAGGTATTCAATAACAGCTCTACTCAAGGTTTTAACTCCTTTAAAAGTAACTCATTAACAGCAGTGAGCTAGCATATTGAAAAATTTTACAACGCCCTTTTTCTTTCCCAAATAAATATGGGATGAAAGACAGAACTATGTTTTCAACTAATGCATAACTTAAAATATCGAATATTCTCATGTGAATATTGAGACAGCTGTCCTCAAACTAAACTCCATTCAAGTATCACACAGAAAGTAGTTTGGCTGCGGGCCCCATTAATGTTAAAACGTAAGTACATACCTAAAAAGTAAACAGCTGTTCAGGGGGAGATTAAGCTTTTTTCTCTCAATAAGGCTGTTAAAAATGAGCAATGACATAGAATATCGTTCCAAATGCTTAATATGTATGCTCTGTTCTTTCAGCAAGAAAAAAGCCAGTGGTGGGAAAGAGTAAATAGATGATAGAATGAGTGGTTTTTGAAGTCTATTGGAAAAATATGGCCAAAAAATACTTCAGAGGTGACCAGAATAACTTTTGAGGAATGGGGTTGACCTCTCAAACCTAAAATTACAATTCATTAACCCTTGGGCTATGGGAGTTTGTAATTTTAGCTACAAGCCTGCACGGGAGAGAAGCAAGAAATACTTTTGTCCAGCCAGGCCGAGTATCTTACAGGAAGTGAACCCTTAAAATCTGGGACGACCCTTCCTTCGTTCCTACCAAGGGATGGGCCTACGTTTGGGCACTTGTCATAGGCACATTAACAGCGTGGAGCAGGTAAGAAATAATGCAAAATGGGCAGTATAATAGAAAATTCCTAGAGGCACCCCCTGCCGCAGGGCTGGCCCAGAAGAGTTAAGCCCCTAAGAGCTAAGCCCTCCTAAGAGCTAAGCCCCCCTTAAGAGCTAAGCCCCCCTCATGGTGAGGGAAAGTGCCCTGGTGCAAGATACCCAGGTAGCAATACAAATTTTGGGAAACTGCTGCAGGTAGTTGAGCAATGGTCAGATATTTAAAAATATTTTTCCCGCAGGCAGCATGCTAGGTGTATAAAAATGTTCCCACAGTCAAAGGGTTGAAATCATTTGATTGATGGAAGGGAAGTATAAGTTACGGCAAAAAAATTTTCCTCATTCAACCATTGTGTCTAAAAAAAAAAAAAAAACAATTTGCAGCCCACTTTTCATGAGTTGGTAACATCATTTGAATTAGAATTCATAAACTCATTCAGAGAGAACCACTCATTGAAGGACGGAATTGCTCATAAGAGCATAAAAAACAACAAACCAGGGAGGCCTATGAGCAAAGCCTAGGAGTAGCTGAGAAGTGGTCACCCACAATGCAGGAGTGTGTGATATCACCCACTTGACTGCGAGAGGGTTAAGGCCATCAATATTTTGCTGGAAATATCGCAAGAAATAAATATGCTATGGATTGAGGGATGGAAGAATGTGGATCACTAATTTTTCAAACTCTATCACAATCGGCAGTATAAAATAAATAGTTGACAAGTTGGCATTCTGAATGAAGTAGTTTCTTGCATGGCAACCCTCCCCCTAAACCATGAACATTGAACACAACATTAGTTGCAACAGATTCAATAGACAATATCAAATAATCTTGCTGATGCCCAAACTTTTAATTCAGCCCACTCATAATTCTCACAATCCAACTAAAAGATCTACATCTGTTTATTCATACAAACAAATGGATTGAGCATCAGCTTTGGACAGTGATGATGGACTTAAATATCAGTAAAAAGTTGGTTATAATCACAGGTAGCAAAGCTAAATAAAGCAATGCTTTATCAAATATGTAGTGTCATTCTGTGATAAATACCTGAACACTAACGATGTGATCATGTAAAAATAATCAACTTACTAAAAAATTATCAAAAATGTAATTACCAAAAAATTCTAGTCATTGCACCACTGATTCTTATACTTGCCAAGCATTGTATAGTAGCATAATTTAGGCCTGGTAGTGGTTTTTTAATTTGAGTGGTGCTGATACTTCAAAATAAAGCTTGGTTTATAAATAGGTAAAAGTTGAAGTAAAAGGTAGTGTATATGAATGTGAAGAACTTTCTGAGGGCTTAGAATGGTCAAATGGAGATTACTTAGTGGACACCTTTACAAAAAAATACAATACAATACAATAAGTTGATGACACTTTTGCTCAAACAGGTATAAGTGCAACATCGGCACTTCCATACACTATATAACTAATCACTTCCATTTTCAAGGAATAATTAAAGAATATAACACTGATGTTTACCTCTGATGGAGACCAAATTGAAAAGTATAAAAAATTTCAAGAACGTAAAATCTTAAGTTCCTCAACTATGCAGTATGCAACATTAATAGACTTGTCCTATACTTCAATGATGCAAAGTTGATCCATCATATGCCTATAGCATGAAATTCTTACCCAGTAAATCTGACATAAAATCACTAATGCATTTGACCATAAACACAGATAAAATGAAAATGCACATGAGAAAAAACTAAGGATGAAAAACTACCCTGCATCTCTGGCCTGAATCCATGCCTCTTCTCTCAATGATAATGACCCTGTGATTGTTGATACCAGCATAATTTTCCTATTTGACAGACTGATTACATCTCTCATTTCATGCAAATGGATAAATTTCAAACTTCTATTCTCATCAACTAAGACATGCACTTCATAGTGGCCACAATTATGAACAGGACATGAGAGTGAGTTTGGCATCTTATTAGCAGTAATTTATTGAATGTATCAAGTTACTACAAGAATGATTTCCTTTCCCTGGCCATAAAAACCTTATCAGTATTTTTTGGGAGGTGGAGAACTTCAATGACAAGGCTATTCCGCACCTTTCTGGATTGTCTCCGTAACAATCTCTAGAGCTAGCCTAGCAAGTTTATTTTTATTATATTATTTTTTCTAGGAAGTCCTACCCATGCTAGTTAGAAAGAAGGCAGGTGGAAAATATACCAAGTGATGTCGCCAGGTTTAAAATAATGAACAAAAGCAGCAAATACAACCAAATTCCTTAAGAAAATGTAAGTTGGGAAAGAATCCTGGCATTAAGTGACTTGGCCAACAAGAAAACTCAGTGTCTAGCAGTGGTGGAAGCAAGACCTTTTTGGAGTCATGAAATGAATTCCTTACATTGAAAAATTAACTTTGGAGAAGGAGTTATTAAAAATGAACAAGACCATAACAGGAAAGAACTGGTGTAAACAGGAGTTTGGAATGTTGGGATGACAAGCAGACTGGAAAAGTAACACAAACTATTGAACAATAATAGGAGAATGGTGAATACGTAACCTGTAGGGATTATGCAAGATCAGATGGTAGGGCAGACAGCAAATTAACCCTAATTCCCACCATTAACACAGCTGATATCCTCCTGTTTTCTCAGAACAAATCAAATCCTTGTTTGCTCAAACAACAGTGGAATAAATATGCATGTAATACGCATTAGTAGGGGTTAAAATTTTATTTGACATCATCTTCAATTTTCATAGGTAAATAATTGGAGAAATATTTCTATAATACTGAATCGACCCTTCAATATAACAGGTGAAAATAAATGAAAATATGGTACCCTGTCAATAGGCTGGTGGGTGTCATTTTGTATATGAAAAAAATGGTATGAAGTATTGTGGCAAGTCTTTCAAAAAAACTACTTAGAATAAAGTTTTCTACTTTAGCAAGCTGTGTATTTCTTGAATAGCCTCACTCATCACTTCAACCATGCCACATTCTTATCAAATTTAAAGCTGCGATAAAAAAGGCATGGGAGCAGCTAAGAATTGTGTTATACGTTAACATGCACTCTCATAGAGCAGAATTCATGTCTAAGTCAAAAATAGCAGCACGGCAACAAACTACGGAAAAGATGTCCAGGAAATATTAAGGCCAAATTTCAATGCCTCCATCAGTCATGACTTACCATATATCATGTTGAAGAATCAGTCCAAGAATATTTCACCCATGTCCTGTACTAAGCATGATGTCTCCCAAACGTCAACCAATTTGAATAGAAGACACTCATGTGATCCTTCTAATGCTAGTCTATGCTTTTCTTACAAAAAAGGTGGTTCTTCTTCTCATTCACAACAGTAAATGTACATTACAACCAGGTAAATATTTGAATTAGAGGATTTACCTGATGAAATTGCATAAGACATCACATAATTTTCAATCAACACGTAATTTTCAGAAATCATTAAACAGAAAATACTGTTCTTGATAAAAAAATCAATGACTTTCCTACCTCAAAATCACATTTTAAAGTTTTAATTTAGCTTTTCAAACTTGTAAATGGACTTCCTACTCATTCATAATGATCAGTACAGCACGGTGTCTGGAGGACTCATATGGCATGTCCTTCTCATCCAAAATAAGTACCATTTTTATAAAAATGAACTTGTTCAATATACTGAACATTTTAGTGATTCACAAATTTAACATTTGGACTGAAGGCCTAATTAGATTTCTCTAGTATTTTCCCTGCCAATGATAGCAATCTATTCCTTAGAAAGGATATTTTTGAAGTATCACAAATAGAGCAAATACACAACATACAGCTAATTTCGATGAACTTAAATTTTTTTCTCAGAACCAAAAATACTTGGAGGGTAACTACTAACATACAACTGGGTGGCAAATCATATGTTAAAGTGCCCATTCACCCATACCAGCAACAAGTAATCACTACATTGCCAAGTTCAGGGCACTAGTGTGACCCGAGGACCTGTTATGCCTCAATTCTGAAATAATATACTATCTATTTGCTAAGGGCTAAATTCAACCCTTGGTAAGCCACAGCAAAAATATCACTGAAGCAAAGGGCACATAAGGATCACTAATAGCATTTTATTTAGCCATGGATCATCCTTTGAGAGAATCTTAATATGAATAAAGATGCTAATATGTATTGCAAGATTGGATGGTAAGAAAAGATATACAGCAAGTCTACCTCGAACTAAACTTACAATACCCTTTTACTGTTAACTTTAAAAAATAAATAAAATGGAAAATATAGATGAAGAGAGACTAATCAAACAATGATAATTAAAAAAATATACTCAACCCGTGGATGATGGTGAGTATGTTTAGATACACAAGACTACACTTGTTTACTATCTTGGAAAATGGCACAAAGAAGTTAGGTTAGAGGTAAGGGACAACCTTAGGTTATTGAATGGAAGAGTGGAATTTTAAAAAGCAAAATATTGTTTGTGCCTCAGCGCTTTCATTTTTAATTTGTTCTGTATGTCCATTTCCCTCCTTGACCTTCCCCTACCTTTTGAATCATCAAGAGGGGAAACCTGGAGGGGGTGTGCATGTGGTTGGCTGTGCACCAGGCGAGGAGTGGAACTTTGGCAGAGTCAGGGAGTTCGCCTTGGAGGCCTTTCCTGGGAGTTCAAGGGGTTGAGCGATGGTATAACTGATGGCCAATGAGATATACTGCCATTTCCATTTTTTCTCTTTCACATTAACCCTTTTACTGCCACCAGGCCGATATATCGGCCCTCGCTGGTTGAGCTAAAACTGCCAGGGGCCGATTTATCGGCCCGAATTATTTCACTTTTTTTTCGTGATTGTGGCCTTTTCAACGGTTGTAATTTATGTAAACCCCCATAATCTATCTATGGTTATAAGATGTAAATATATCTTAAGAATTGGGAAAAAAATCTAGATGTATTAAATAAAATTAAGTTCCTGAAAATTTTTTAAATCTGAAATGTAGCAAATTCTGGAAAATAGCCTTGGCAGTCTTCGCACATTCCTCCCAAAATGGGCTGGCAGTAAAAGGGTTATTTATCGAAATATCGTGGGTGTTGGCTTGGCTTCTTGCAATCACAAAAGCTTACACATGTAATTACTTAATAAAATGAATATGCAATGCGTTCAACTGCTGAAATATGGACTAATTTTATCTAAATTTACCATTACATTTTCCAACACCCAAAGAGTAGCATTACAGATTTATGACAAAAGAAGTCATCAAATTCACTCAAACAATATTCTCAATTTTTGTTATTACTTTCATCAAATAAATTCTTTTTTGTTTAAAAAATTACTATTTTCTCTCATAAAAATTACAGTACAAATATTAGGTGAACGCTTTCAAGGCAAAAATAGTTTCTTAAAAAGTTTTACAATATATATGTATGCAAGGAAAATTTAATGTATTTGTAAGATATGCCTTAAAAAGACAATGGTCATTTCTTGTAGACGAAAGAATAATCTACAGAAGTGGAGAAGTGGGAAGTATTAAAGCACAAACAACAAAAGAAAGTACAGCCACTGACACTGGGGAAGTTTTTCTCCAAAACCTTTTCATAAAATCTTAATTTAAACATCGACATTGGAATCACAGGCACAATTACATAAGGATTTTTCCGGATTAAAATTGTTAGATACCATTGCAGCTGGTATGATGCTCATACACGTGAGTAGGAAATCTGATTAGTGCCAGTCTGGTTTTCTCACTATCACACTCATACAGCCTCTGCCATAAACTATTCAGGGGGTTGTCATAAAAAAGATGTTTTTTATGTGGAAAAACACCGATAGGAAGGACATAACAGCAATGTTGTATTAAGTTTTACTTTTGAATAGTAGACGATTGTATCTTTCATGAAACCTGCTATCTAAACCTCTTAAAAAATTCTATCTCATAGGGTTTCTCTCAGGGTCCAGTCAAACTTTCAAGTGACAACTTGCCAAAAACGCGTATTTTTGCAAGACCAGGTAAATTTCATTCCATCATCCCATTATCAAGGTCAGCAAAAATTTGGTGCTTCTACCTCTGATTAATCAATTTATGTAGTGATATGAAAATGTTGCCAAATTATACCACTCTAAATGTATGTTCTAGCAAAAGATACATGCTCTTACAATAGAAAAATTCTGCAAAATTATATCGTTTCCACAGTAAAAAGTTGAGACAAAAAGTTGGGCTTCTGAAAGACTGCAATAACAGAATCACTCTTCTATGAACTATTTCTACACCACATGTAGACCTACTTAACATAAGATCCTAAACTCCTGATCTGCCATATGACTCCTTTTCTAATTTGAAAGAAAAAAACATCACACAAAGTTCCATACATCCACCTTCAAGCTCTCAGAAGATGCAATGCTATATCATAACTGACCAACATCTACAAGGCCACATCCTATCCACGCAAGAATTCTTGCTCAGTTTAGACTATGGACACCAACAGAGAATTTTGAAGTTGGTTACAGAGCGCATTCTATAAAAGTTGAAAATGAGCAAGTTCATGGGAGCTTATACTGAAAACCATAAAAAATTAACAAATACGAAGAGTGTAGAAAATAATACAAACATGGTAACTAAGGGAGTCCTTGGCTTTTACTGCCAAACTCTTCAAGCCTCACAAGAGCAAAACTTGAAATAAGTATACGCAATTTAAAAAAATATAAAAAAGGAGAGGGAAATAAATTGGGTGAAATTTACAAATTTGACATCATATTTTAAAAAATAAAAAATTTGCACAACAGAACATGAAGCCACAATTGTCTGTGGCAGAAAAATCAGTGCCTTCCAACTGGAGAATCAGAGCCACCTTATATGATTCTCCACTGTCCTCCATATCAAGGTCCTATTTTTCGGCATGTATGCATTTATGTTTGAAACATTCCTTAGACAAACATTTTCATGATGGTTGAGAATGTTTCTTTATGATTTAATCTGATCTAGTCACTTAAAATCAAACATTCTATCATAGAGATGGTCAGCTTAAATCAAGTACAGTGGTGAGAAGTTGTACATGGCCTCCTGTTACATATAACATGTTGATCAAACATTATTAGATAAAGAGGAAGCAATTAATGTGGTGTCTCATGCTGAATTTGTCAATAAGGTAAAAAAATATGAGAGAAAAAAGTAAAAATCACAGTGCCCAATTAAAGATATTCTCTCTGTACAAAAATACGTAAAAGCAACAAAAATCTCAATTCCCTCTGTACATATTGTATCTTGCGTACCTTAGTGGAGAAAATTATAATGATTTTCAAAAAAGAACTGTAATTTATGCAGCTAAACATGTATATTGAATAAGAAAAATGTATGTGCAAGCAATTACAATTGTGCAGTGCACAATATAGATTCTTGAATAAAACTGATAAATTCACATTTGACAGTTCAAATTTAATTTCTTAAATTTTCAAATTCACCAAAAAGTACATGTTTACTATAAAAATTTACAACAAATTGACCTCCCTCTATTATTTTTTCTCGCATGGTAACTGGTGAGAACATTCACAAATATAGATTTAGACTTTTTCCATTCATCATTTAATAAACTAAATAACTGCCAGGAAAATTATCATCACAAAAAGCTGTAGGTATGGCATGTATTGTTCAATAATTCTGCCAAAGTTAGCATTACTTTCAAGCATTTAAAATACATGCACATCAAATATTGTGATTTTGTTGCTGACAGCTTGAAAGTCTCCTGGGGATGGAAAAGAAATTGTACTCTATTTAATTTCATTTCCTTTGTATTTGATCACTATTTTGTAACTGTACTTTAAATAAATTAGGTATTTTTTGGTAGGACAACTCAAATTTTCATTTCATTGGATTGTTTGTTAAAATAATATCTAGATGTCCAATTACATATTATCAAAGAACTAACATGGGCACCTCTTACTTGGAGTATTTGAGTCACTATTATCCTGAACTAAGATACAACTATATCAAGGAAATATAACATGATAATTGCTCATAAATGAAAGCGTCAGTCCCTGATGCTACAGCGGTAACCATTTTTAAGGAAAAAAAGGGAAATGCATGAAATTGGGGCCACTGATTTGAATTGTACGATTACATGATGCAACATAATGTTTTCTATTCCCACTTGTATGCTTGACTGAAAAATCACTAACCATTCACTTTATATAACAATGAACATCCAGAATATTACAAAAAAGTTCGAAATATTAACTTGTGTATCCACCATGGAATGTGTAAATAATGATTCTTTATAACCTTCAATGTCTCTCCTTGTAATCACTTACTATTCAATATTTAAGCACTGATATACACTGTTTTATAAATAAAGAGTCTTATGCAGGGTTATTACTGCAGAACAGTAGCCTAATATCAGAGCTTAATTTTGGTTGGAAAGTGTCAGAACGGCATTCCGGCACCTCTGAGAGAAAACAGAGTAAATAAAAAAAAAATCAGGGTTTTTCCATATTGGGTAAAACATGATCCCACGTTGGCTTTCATCAAAAGTTTAAAAAATCATCGGTTTTAGGGGGACGTTGGCTTATAATTGAAAATCATGAGTGGATTAAATGTGTGAATATGTGTTCCGGTACCTACATTTTTTAAATTTAGCACAGGCCAATATTCAAGGATGAGCAATTTTTTGTATACACTAATTTCAATGTTTATCACTGCAGAAAGAATTGTATCAATGAAATGGATAGAATTACAAATTTTCAAAATCATAGCATTACAGATCACAACTCAAGAGTGTATGATTTCACAGATCTATGACCAAAACAGCAACCTCAGGATTAAAACTAATCATGAATAGAGCAACATATAGCACTTAGGATACATCATGTCTCCTATATCCTATCCTATTTGCTTCATTCTATTTCCTTTGCTCAACTTTCAATCAATACAGAGGTGATTTGTAGAATGTGGTTATTGCTTGAAATATTTCTATGAATTTCTTTCAAAATTGTTAGCCTTATAGCACAGATAATGATGCCAATAATTAGTAATAGTGCCAATGAAAAGTTTTTATAAAACACAATCATAATAGAAGTCAACAAAAAGTTAGAAGAATTTTGTCTTTAAGACCTACATTCAGAAATCTGATGGGCTAATAAGAACAGTCTGGGCATAGTCAGGAATACTAAAACGATGAATCTTTCAATTTTTAAGATAGATATTTTCAACACAAAACAGACTGGAGAGCCATTATGCCAGACTGGGATGGGCATCTCAATACCGGTGAAACTTAACAACTGATCAAAAGACTCCATCAAGAGGCCATTAACTATTCATTATTCCAGCTTTTTTTATGCACAAAACATAACGGAGTAATATGAGACAATAAAACGCAGTACATAAACAGTCAGCAAAGCCAAATATTTCCTTTCATGAAGCAGAGTTTCACATACTTTTGAGTTTTCAGTTTCAGAGCATCAAATGTGACAAAAAGATTAGATTTTAGATTAGAAGACAGAATTTGATAACCATCACCAAAAAAATGTGCCATAAAATTAGCTGAGAGTGAGTAAATGAGAACTGGTGATATATTTTTTACATGAAAAAATGTATTAAAAACATGCAGCATGTAATTCTGAGTAGGAATATAGACAACCAAAAAAAGCTCATCAATTCAATTTAAATACAAGAAAAGATGTTGCATTCACATCGTATTGACTTCCAAATCAGTCTGTAAAATTGGTAATACATCATAGATTTTGATTGTATTTACCAAGAATCCATTGCCCATTGGCTACCGGCTAAAATTAATGCATACTGTTGAGGAATAAGGCAAAGAGAACGTGTAGATGTAAATAAAACATAGATTTTCCACTCCTTAA
This sequence comes from Ischnura elegans, assembly GCF_921293095.1. Classification (NCBI taxonomy): domain Eukaryota; kingdom Metazoa; phylum Arthropoda; class Insecta; order Odonata; family Coenagrionidae; genus Ischnura; species Ischnura elegans. The sequence goes on along the minus strand of NC_060259.1, from coordinate 70,279,403 downwards.
TATCTATCAAATTGATTTAACTTCCATTTTTTAAACAGTGTTTGTACTATATATCTTTACTAACAAAACAGAAGCAGAAAAACCTTCAGTTGATCGCAACCAAAAATCTGATCTTCATACTAGATTTTCAGATGAGATTTTCATCTTCAATGAGAGGACTACTACTACAAAATAATCATTAACGATGAACCTGAGGTTAAAAAGGACTGACCTCAAAGTAGAACATTATTAATAATCAGGAAGACTAGCAAAAGTGCATGTATATAGTTTGAACCCCAGCATGTAAAAATTGAACAACCCACATCAAATATAAAAATGAACAAAAATATTTTTTTAACAGCAAATTAAAAGGGATAGTCAAAGATGAAATTTACTTTGAGGCAGGGGAAACTTTATGTACTGTGTGTTTTGTAGTGAATAAAAAGCATCACATTACTGAGCCATAACTTGACAGAATGTACCTAGATCAATCAGTGTTAGAAAATATAGATTAAATTTTTCATTTCAAAAATTACAAAACTAGGTTTTCTCCGCCAAATTTTTGTTTTGAGAGTCACACATCTAATTCATTGAAATGCAATCTCATTAAAAAATGTATCTATCAAATTTGGAAATTATACTCCAAATTTTGATAGCTTGAAAACAAATTTCTTATGGACTCTGACTAAACTGGATGTTCCAAATAGTTGCACTATTACGGCTTTAAAAGCAATAATTATGCATACCATAAACTTCCTCTGGAAACTTTCTTCTTCAAAAAATTTCAGCAAACGATGCAGCACTGCATAATTGATATAAAGTCAATTCCATAATCAACGGAACATTTCATCCAAATTTCTCAATTACTTTTGCACATACCATAGGTCATTAAGTAGCTTAGCCAAAGGCACACTTATGCATAGTAAAATAACATCCTCAATGAAGAAAGAGAAATAGGATATTAACAAACACACTCGTTCAGGCTCAAAAACTATGGCAGATGAACACACTCGGTCAAATTACATGCTGATGTAAAAAACATATTGAGCATTGTATAACAACCCATTTCTTATAGAAGTTGCTTGTATTGTACTTGGGACATGCACCAATAAAAGAGCAATTGACATGATGCAAATAACCAGACTATTATCATCATATTGAGTTGTAGCTCATTCCAAGCAATATGAAGTCAGACAAATGAAAAATCAAAGCCTAAAATTTGTTACACCTTTATTGCTTCACATCCATATCTGCCATACATAATGGGAAAATGGATTATCTTAAACTAAAAAACGACATCCTTGACCTTGAATGTCATCCAAATATCTGAGACTTCGCTCTGAGCATACCTAGCAAAATAAGAGCACTACCGATGAAGACTTAATTTAGGAATAAATGATCAATTAACATACATATGTATATAAATATAGCTATGTAAAAAGGCCAGATGAAGAAAAAGAGAAAGCTGCTTCTTACTAAATACTTATTACACAAAAGGAAGAGGAAGCAAAGAAGCCATTTCGACATTATGCACACTGTGATAGCATTTTTAATGTCATATACAGTCAGTAACACTAAAGACCCTAGAGATAAAAAACTTAAAGAATACTATTTTAGCATAACTGAAGGAGAAAACATAGGAAGTTAGCTAAATACAAATAGTCATAAATACTTAACACTTTACACCTAATTACCAATCAAATTTATCAAAAGCATAAAACGAGAAGTGGTCTTTTTATATAAAGAATTATATTAACTGATAATACTTACATTGACTTCTGAGTAGACAATATCAATGAAGCTTCCAAGGACAATAATAAAATCAAAAACATTCCAAGCATCACCAAAATAGTTCTGAAATGAAAAATTATCCATTAAAATGACCATTGATTCAACTATGACTGATTATTGATAATGATTGATCCTAAAAATTCAGATTTGAAATGAATTGATAATTTAATTCTGATTTTCCATTAGCAAGCCACACAAAAAATTCTAACTACTACCTAATGCCATATCATCAATGCTTGCAAACCCAAATTTTAAATATAGGATTGATATTGTGCAAAATTTTATCATATTGTGCACTGTAAACAATAAATGATTTTGTTTATCTATTAATCTTACTTAAATAAAGGAGTAATTTCTAAGGCTAAAACAAAGCCATAATTATTTCAATTATGAATATACAATAATTTTTATAGGCTTTTAACCTGCTCCTAGCATCTTTTTTTGAACTTGCACCAATGAGGAAGTAACTTTGCTAGAATGGATGTCACACAAAAAACCGCTATCTTCTCAATCTTTAATTTTTTAACTTCCCAATAAATTTTCAGCATTGTTCAAGCCTTCACAAACTCTCTATGATTTGGATTTGTTAGGACTCAATGCATTTTAAAGATAAACTTCTGATTTTTAATTTTTTTTGGCTAATTTAGAAAATCTAGTTGAAATTTAAATAGAAGATGGAGCTGAAAAACGTCATTGTTATTTTGAAAATGAACTGCCATTGAAAGGATTCCGGAAAATTTCATGTCTAAACCTCTTTTTTTTATATTCATACTTAAAAAAGATCATTTTAATATATGTATGTATACGTACTCATATGCAACTTTTTCTAGCATATCAGAAGAGGATGGTGATTCTGAACTATCATAAGCTTCCGCTCAAATAGAATGGTAATGTGTGATGTTGCTTCAGCAGTGAAGCAACAAATTTCTTAACTATACCCAACTGTATGCCTAGGATACTAAATAGTAGCAATGAAATTGAGCAATACATCTCCAACATCTTCCACACAATTTAAAATTATGATGCAGTTCTAAAGAAATTTGCAAAGAGTCAAAAAAACAACAACCAATGACACCTGTGGCAACGGCTAATCATGCCTATCTGCATAGTCTTGGTCAGAGGAGAGGTGAGCAGCTGGAAAGAGGCAGTTCCCCTGAGTTGGAAAAGTTGATGAGCATGACTGACACAAAACGAAGAATTTGCTGTGTGTAGCACAGTTTACATACTGCATATCATCAGGATCAATAGGGAAACTACCTCAACTTCTGACGACATCCTCTGTTAATTTGTTGTAACTTTTGAGTGAGTTCAAAATATATTCTATATTCTGCGATGTGGCATAAATTGTTACCGAAATTGACAACTTATTCGCATGCTTCACTGTCACAGTACCTATAACCTCAACAATGAACTGCTCAACATGCCAGTACAGCAACACCATGGATAAACTGCGCGGCTTTGAGTTAACGCAAAATTGTAATGCACTGTTGCGTTCTACAGGATAACCACATCTTTCGATGCCTCACATAGGTTTATCAACTTACAAACAGGCTGTTGGAATGCATCTTGCTCGTATGTCAAAGAATCACTGTATATGTGCATGATTAAATCGTAAGACTACTTTCAGACAAAACGATTTCCTGCCGGCCGGCACACGGTGTTGCAGAGAGTCATCTCCGGTCGTCTCATCTGAAAGCTGCCTGAATTTCACGTGAATGGCTGCCGACGAAAAGCATTTTCATCTGAAAGTGGACTCAATATAGCATTGTCTGTATTTCACGCCATAGAAGGCGCATCGCCGGGCCAAATGGGCGCCGTGTTGTAAACGGCGGCAGCCAAAGAGTCAGCTCGTTTGAAAGCGAAAGGCCACGGAAATGTTACATTTCTGGCGAGAGCGACAAACTGACGAAGCCTTAAATGCACGAGTTAGTGTGTAACTCTCAAAAGAAAGAAAGCGTGGAAGCCATGCAATCGAAAAGTAATATATGCGTTTTTTAATCTCTTTTCACTTTTTGGCCTTAAATACGCTGCAGACCATTTCGGCTTTGGGCACCTAATTCAGATCCTCACCAATGTTCCTAGCCGGTTCCAAAGTACCAACTTTATGCGACCAGTTCTCGATACCGGCTCCACAGCCAAGAACCGGCAGTACTGAGAACCGGGTACCAGAACCAACCCATCTCTGATTAAAATCATCATAGATGATAAAAATATGATCAAGTGTTGTATGTGATAAATCTTACAAGTAAATTGAATAAAAATACAAATTAAAATGAATTTTAACAGTGGTGAGACATCAACTGAACATTATAATGATGAACATACAACAATCCTTAAATAATTATGGGAAAAATTGATCTAACTTACCTTGAATCGGAATGCTGCTAGTTTGAAGACAAATTCCAAAGCAAATACAGCTGTAAATATCATATTTAAAACATCCAGAGCATCAGTATAGAGTTGTGGCTGTCTATGAAATTTCATTGCTAAGGTTATGGTGTTTATCATGATGAGAATGAAAATTGTATATTCAAATGGCTGAGATGTAACAAACCACCAAACTTTGTACTGAATCCGATGTTTTGGAATGTATCGACGGATAGGCTTAGCTTTCAGAGCAAATTCAATACAGTTACGCTAGAAATAAATTGGTGACATGAGTTATTGAGTAAGACTAAAAGTACAACTGAATGAGCAAATTATTTTTAATGCCATTTTCACTTCAGAAGGCAGTAAAACATTACCTGATTTTTATCAAGTTCACAATTTTTGTATTCCTGTTCTCCTTCATTTTGAAAAGTAACAATAACAAAACCTACGAATATGTTCACCATAAAGAATGCTATGATGATGATGTAAATTATGTAAAAGGCAGCAACAATTGGTCTAAAATTGTGGATTGGTCCATAATCTTCTGCATGGGAGTCTATTGAAACATAAAGGAGCCTGAAAATAAATCAAAAGGAACATTTCATTCAAATCACTGAGGAAAAAATAAGGTATTAATAGAAAAAGAGTAGCAGTACATAAATTACAATAATTGAAAGAGTTTAATTTGAACATTTGTTGACTGACTTAACACAGAAAAGTTTTCCACACACTCTCTTCAAAGGGATTATATTGAAAAATAATACAAAATCGAAAATGAAAAACTTATCAAATGACATGTTAAAGTTAAGAAGGATATACAGAAGAAGTCAAGCTTCAACCAAAGGGATGAATAGGTACAAGATGTAGCATTAATTCTTTTCTAATAAATATGTATGTGCCCACCATTTAAGCATTGAGTAATAATTACAGATGCAACATTATGGCAGGTTAAATACACAAAACATTAAATTAAACAAGTGAACAGCTAAGCTTCTAATTGCTCTTTAGAAAAAGAACCCCATTATTCCAAAGCATCTCAGCAAGTTAACCATTTAAATGCCAGGATATTTAAGGGGTATTTGCGAAGAATTTTACAGACTTATCCATCGGCCTAGTGTTTTTCAATAAATTTTGAAATTATACATTATTCCCAAGTTGTACAGAAAAGTTAACAACATAGGTGAACAGTTTCATTTATAACATAAACATATGAGGCACAAATGAAAACATAGCTTCAACACATTCATAATGAAATGTTTATAAAATTCTGTTTATAATTGTACAAATTAGTCAAAATCCCTGGAATTTTCTACATGTACCAGGTTAAAGAGGACAACACTATTAAGGTTAAATAAAAGTTAATAATTTTTTTACAGACTGAATTATATTGAAAACCAGAGATAATATGAAAACAGAGGTGACAGGGAAATGCAAAGGCAATGGAAAATTGAATACTCATGGATTTTGAGGTATGAATGCAATTTTCATCTGTAATGCCAACTTTTACCAGAATAGTAAATATGTACTAATACCAGTCATTGTTAGCAAAAAAATATATCTCTATGACATTACTTACCCAGGCCATCCTTCAAAAGTAGAAACAGTAAAAAGGGTCAGCATAGCTTTAGCGACATCATCAAAATGAAAATCATTTTTTGACCACGTTCTGTTTTTCACTGTCGGTCTGTCGATGTCACCTTTCTCAAAAACTAGGTATGATCCCCTGTAAAATAATCATAAAATACAATAAATTTTAGACTTTACTATTATTAAAAGTCCTGTTGATGAAGCCTTAACAGTCTTAGCGAACATAGATTTTGAACATACCCAACCCATTTGACATTAAAAAAATGAATGTAGCCCATAGAGAAGCAAAATGTAACACAAGACAAAATTGGGATTACTAAGTCTTCCTCATTATAGTTTGGTGGTTAAATATAATAATCTCAAACAATACTAGACAATTCCTTGAATAACACTAATGTATGGGCATTGAAAATTATTTGCAATTACTCATTTAGGCTATTCTGAAACAAGAAAATTACATATATGGAACTAGTGACTGCCCAGATTATTGAGAAAAGATCGAATGGAGACAGATCTTTTATCAAATATTCATCAAAGACTCAAGAAGAGTTAAAATATCATGGTCACTCAAATAATAGTTGCCAAAGATCAACAATAAATTTTGATTAATTTTTGAAAATTAAATAAAAATCTGTAATTAAGACAAGATCCTATTTTTATTGCACACTGCCCATCAAAAGAGCTCATTTAAAATAAAAAATCTCCCTTTTGATATCAAAATTCATGAAGAAATCCTATTTATATAATATCATTTGTGAGACATGAAACCTCATATAGTCATATATATTTTCCAAAATTGACATAAATAATGTATCATAGAGATGATCCTAGCTTGAGTCCAGGTCAAGGCCATTGGTTTGTGCACAGAAGAATTGTGTGAATCTTTATGGTTGCTTTGGTTTACATATGGTATTTTCTAAGCATAAAATTGCTAGGATTCCAGAAAAAATTACAAAAGGGGTCACAAAACACCATTAAAATTTTGAATTTTCTCTACAGTCACAAATTAGGGTGAAAAAAGTAATTAAGATAAGAAATATCTAAGCAGGATTTCCAATAGGTCACCAAAATAACACAAACAATGACATCGCCGCCTTTACTTACTGTAGGGCTGGCAAGGATGCAGGGGGTTTGCACCAGAGGCAGCAAATATGTATCAACACAACACAATACTATGGGTTCAATAATACCTGACGGTATAATATAAGTACAAAAATAATTAATTTCATTTTATTTATTTTTCTATTTATTTCCAACTTCCCCGTAAACGGCACATAGAGGCCTTTACAATGGAGGAATTAACAAAGCACGACACATACATCCATGCCCTGGATAAGAACCACCTACCCAGGCGGGATTTGAACCCACAACCTACAGTTTGGTGGACTTTACCCCACCACTGCCGAGACCTAATGATACCATTTCGGGCAGCCATAGTGATGGGAAACCCACTGGCAAATTAGGAAAAATTACTAACTTTCATTGAATACTTTGAGATAAGGCAAAAAGGTTTGTTTGGAAAAATAAACATATAGTTAATGATCACTAACGTTTTGACTTAACCAATCGCTGCAGTTTACCTTATAATAAGGCTAAGACAAACAGGATAATGTAGAATAATATTGAAAAAGAGGAAACTGAAAACTAAAATAAAAAGTAAAGATGGGTCGGTTCCGGTACCCGGTTCTCGGTTCTTGGCCTGTGGAACTGGTATCGAGAACCGATTGCATAAAGTCGGTACTATGGAACAGGCTCAGAATGGTCACGAGTATTTGAATTTGGTGCGAAAAACCGAAATGGTCAGCAGCGTATTGAAGGCCAAAAAGTGAAAAAAAAGATTAAAAAATGCATACATTACTTTCCGATAGCATGGCATCCATGTTTTTTCTTTTGAGAGTTGCTGGTTAACATGCGCATTTAAGGGTTTGTCAGTTTGTCGCTCTCGCCAGCAATGTAACATTTCCGTAGCCATGGCCACTTTCAAACAAGCTGGCGTTTTGCCTGCCGCTGTCCACGGCATGGTGCCGTTCATTGAACTTATCACTGGTCTCTATGAATGTCTTCAAACGAGTCGAATCGTGCCGTTGAAAGCACGGCACCCATTGCAATCTGGCCCGGCAAAGGGCTGTCTACGGTGTGAAATACACTCAATGCTACATTGAGACCGCTTTCAGACAGAACGACTTTTCCCCGGCTGCTGTTCATGTGAAATTCATGCGGCTTTCAGATGAGGCAACTCTCTGCAACGTCGAGTACCATGCCGTGAATGGTGGCTGGCAGAAAATTGGTTTTGTGTGAAAGTAGTCTTACGATTGAATCATGTACATATACAGTAATTCTTTGACATGTGAGCAAGGTACGTTCCGAGAATTTGTTCGTAAGTCGATAAACCTATGCAAGGCATCATAAGGTGTTGTTATCCTGCAGAATCCAACAGTGCATTACAATTTTGCGTTAGCTCACAGCCACCCAGTTTATCCATGGTGTTGCTGTACCGGCGTGTTGAGCAGTTAATTGATGACATTGCAAGAACTGTGACAATGAAGCATGCGAATAAGTTGTCAATTAAAGTAACAATTTAAGCTACATCGCAGAATACAGAATATATTTTTAACTGACTCACAAGTTACAGCAAATTTAGGGATGATGTCGTCAGATGTTGTGGGGGTTTCACTATTGATCCTGATGCTATGCAGTATGTAAATTGTGCTCCTAGCATGTTAACGCGGCCCTTCAAAATCAACAATGACCACCACTGTTTTCAGTGAATGCCTGTTTAGTACTGTAGGCAATATTTCTGCCAAAAAAATAATGGACTAGACCCAGATAGGGTGAAAATTTGAATTTTTTAAAATCAAAACCTGGAGAAAGAACCAGTGACTGACTGATGTAATGTGACATATGTATTGGTCGATCATGCATTCTTTAAAAATGTGTTATTTAAGCTTTTTTGCTTGGCAAATAAAATTATGGAGACGATATTAAGTTTTTTTACAGAGCATTCCTGGTAATTTACATCACTAGTGTAAATAATTTCATTCATTTCTTGTGGTTGTTCATTTAAATTTGCCATTAATTCAGATAATAAGATTTCCTCCTAGGTAATAAGTACTGAGAACCGAGAACTGAAATTGGAGAAAAAATTTAAGAACCGACTCATCCTTAATAAAAAGAAAAAGAAATTTCAGTAACAAATAAAATTTATAAGTCCCTAAACATCATAAAAAATGGGAATCAGCATATAAGCAGCTGGTTTCTGGCAACAAATAAAAATTCTTGATAATTCTTTTCCATTTAAAAATAAATAAAATAAAATTAATGGATAACTTTCTAAAATGCAACAACCCACTTACCTACATTCCTCTTCAGTCATTTTCGAGGCATCAGTGCATGAGAAGAATTTCCCCTGAAAATTACAAAAAATTCATTAAAAATCAATAACAGTGGGTACCGCAGAGCAACTTGCAAATTATGTGCTAGTGCAATGATTCAAGTACTCATACCATATAAGGGCAACAGCTGTGATCATAGTGCACTCAGGCTAAATACTGCTCAAAGTGATAAGATTGATGCTGCTGCTTATATATATATAATATTTATATACAACTTACTGTGGAAGAAACCTTAAGCATGCCTAATCCTCCCAAATTAAATATGTTTTTAAAATGATGACAATAGACTAATTGATCATAGGCCACAACTATTAGATTATTTTCAAATATATTTATTTTTTATTCTAAGATATAAAAGGAATGGCCTTCACCAAAAGAAATCATTTAATGTTATCCACTAAAAATTGAAATTTTCACGATTTTGTATTTCTAAAAACTTTTTACAAGAGTTAAAGTTGCACAAAAATACTGAGGTCTAGCATAAAAATGATGCTGGGCTTATGTGCTTTGTCAAATCATTCAAGAATAGTAGACGGTAATTAGTTATCTCACAATAGTTACATTTATGTTCTAATAACTCACTACGGAAAATATGATAGGGGATGCTGGTATGGATGATATTCACAAGTGCTTATGGAATATTCCACTGTGTATTGCCAGGATCTACCTAACTCATGCTCCACCAGTAAATTTACAGATTGCCTTGATCAATGACTCTCCATCAGAAATCATATTAAAAATGAAGACATATTAAAAAATTCAGTCAAAAATATTCTATTATATGTATACGAGTCTATTCACACCAAAAAACAGGAGAATCAAAATCTTTCCCAAAGCTTCCCCAATTTAGACATAAATGGGTCCATGAAGTTCTTAATTGTTACTAACTATGCATTATAAATGGTTTTCCAAAATATCACTCATGGTTAATTTTTCATTTTTACAGTTTTGCCTTTAGTTTTTGAGCTTTATCTTATGATCTTATTTAGCTAGAAATTTTGTAAAACATTTGCGTTAATCTATGAAAGATGATGCATCACATAAAATGGGTTTTTAAGAGAAGTTCCTAACTTTCCAAAATAATTTAAATTTTGAAGCACATTTTCCCTAAATACAAGCCCCATTGATTCAGATATATTTTTCACAAATAAAAGCCTTTAGTCCAATAGCAATTGATGAATTCAAATTTCTTTACATAAAAAATATGAAATAATTGTGTACATTTAACCAAATGGCCCAGCACTGAGTAGTCGCAAGTCAGAATGTGCCACTCCAAGTCCAAAGTTTCCTTTCCTTCAGGTTTAAATGAAGTTTTTAATTTTTAAGTTAACAAACAAAACGTTGAACTTTGTCTGGCACATTCCAACTTGCGACTAATGCTTACAGGGCCACTTGATTTACATTATTTAATAATTTTGCAACAACTTGTTCAGTACCTACTTCATATCTTGTACAAACATTTGATTTTGGGAAAATAGGTTGCAAGAGTCAAGATATCTTCAACATTAATGAAACATTTATATCTTTACACTTTCAAACTAAAAATAACTCATCATATATCATGGATTAAGAAAAGCATAACCAAATATTTAAGCCAAATAAAATCATAACATGCAGCCCAAAAACTGAAGGCAAATCGTAAAAATAAAAATTGAAAAAGATTGATAAATATAAAAATAACTATTAAGACACAGTTTTGCAAATTTAGTGAGTTATGAATAAGTATCAGATGTAATGAGTTTCACCAAAATGGAAGATGATAAAGATGATATTTGATGTGAAATGACACATATCCAATTCCACATGAGATAATATTAAATACAGAAATGAAGATGATATACACCCAAGAAATTCCCACTATAAATACAGAAAAATTATAGACCAAAATAATATTAAATTATGACATAATAAATGGAGTTAATGCTAACACAAACAATTGATTCCAATGCCTTAACATTCTAGTGAATGCCCTTCTAAGTATTATTTAACCAACGAACACATTCATGACGCTGAGAGGGTTATGTGCTGATAGAGCTTGAAGGAAGAAGAAAGATTAAAAGAGTTATGTAGGACATGAAGGGAATCATGATGGTAGAAGAATGAATACTGGTGAACAGTTGGGTACATCACGGTGGAAGAAGGATGCAGAGCCTGATTTCTTGGAGAGGAAGATAAGAGGGATTACAGGAAATCCCTTAAGAGTGACCTAATCCCTTAGTCAAGTCGATTTTTGATTTAGTTTCCTGTATCAAAAGCCAAATATAAACTCCAAGGAAATGTACTTACATGATTATAAACTGGAGAGACAGTAGTATTCAATGAAAGAGATTACAGACACACGCAGGAAATCTTCAAATGTGACGGAGAAAACAATTAAGTGAGTCAGTGTCCTTTAAGAAGTCTCAAAAGAAGGGTTTAACCTCTCTATCCAAACATTTCACCATTGCCAAAATAAAATTCTTTGCTGGGAAGCGAGGCTCAGTTCAGTTATACCTAGATATAGTACATTTATTTAATCATAGCTTCCTTAACAAATATGTAGAATCACTGGAGGACAAAACAGATAAATTGTTGCAACATTATATAGCTTATCATCAATTAAAATATTTGCTGAAAAATTCAATGAACCACTTCACTGAATAGCCAATAGCTAACAACTCTCTAAAGTAAAAATTAAAAGGGATAGACACCCACGACAGCAGCAGTTTGCAAATCATAATCATGAAATTAAGGATGACAATATTTAAATAATGATTACGTTCATGCAGCAACAAATACAATCATACATGGTAAACGAAACACACATGAACTTGATTTTTGCCGGGCTATAAAAATTTCATGTCAGCTAAAACAACTGCTAATTTTTCAAAGATTCAATTTCGTTTTTTTGGCTTAAATCATTTAATTGGCATAGTGTTAAGATTAGCCAACTCGTATTCATTTTGTCCCATCAAAAGCATTACGGACAACTACATAGTAGCTGGATTTCTTACTCTCATTACTCCACTGGTGCGGCATCATGAGGAACTGTGTACCACTCAATCATGAGAACAAATAAACAAGCATAGCATATGCATTTTTTTCTTTGGACAACTATAAAGCTGAATATATAAGCAATTTAATAAAGCAAAGGAACACAACATAACAAATGGTATTTTACCATTTATGGAGCCTCAATACAATACTGCATAGGTTGTTAGCAACTTGGAAAACATCTACAGTGCTTTCTTGGAGAGAGAGGAACTTACTATGGAGGCCAATTACGTATATCTACAACCTACTATTTATAGAATGGGTAAAACTCATATTCTCATATGATAGCTAAAGGTCAAAAATCGATGAAGCACTAGGGAAAAGAGAAAAGAATAAGAATGACAGATACTACAGGGAGTAAAATAAATACAGGAGTATGGTACTGATGATTGAAGAAAGACAAAGGGATAAATGGATTTTTTCCTCAAAGCCATTTGTCAAATTAATTTCTCTGATTCTCCCCACGGTTTTAAATTTCATAATATACTGCCAAAACTTTATAATATCTCTTATGGTAGTACATGACAATTTAATATATAATCCTGATGGCACATATTAAATGTAAGTGTCCAAAACAACATATACTTTTAACTGACAAGAAATATGAGGTTCATAAGAGTGAGTTAAGCTGTGAGATTTGAGGTAGTTCGAAAATCATAACTCTCAAAAAATAGCGCGAATTCATTAAGATTCCCTAAGATTAAGATCACCTGATCATAGTGTAAAATACAAAAATGAGATCCTTCTGATGAAGCCTGAAAGCTATGAAACATTGAGTCCTATCTACATTCCATAAATAATATATACAGAGATCCATAATCAAAAGCAGCTCATTTACGAAAACATAGTAATTATTAAAGAAAAAAACTTCCTAAGGAATATACTTCACATACCCCTTTCCTTCCTCATTAAAACACAGCCTTAACCAAGGAATTCATGCTTTATTCTGGGTGAAAATGAAATAACCTATAACTATTGCATGGGATGTTATTCGGCAGAGTTATGTCCAGTGTCATTAAAAATATTACCTGCAATGGCTGCATTGCACTGATTATGACAATTTTCATTTTTACTTAAGACTTACAGTAAAGCATGAAGGGGGAAGCCCAAAAAGCTAACCGAGACAGTCAGCTATTTCATTAATGATTGCTCTCTTAATTACTTTTATTCATTTTTTTGTGCCTTACTTCCTACGGATGCGTACTCACTCCAATGAAGTACCTACTGATTATTTGAGATAGGGAAGAGTTAGGGAAGGAGAGTAATAACATGAGAGAGTTATTTGAGGAGACCAGCTATGGAAGTAACAGACCAAAAAACGATTAACTGAATGACATATTATAAAGGACCTAATGTAATAACCTGAGGAACAGCAAATTTGTTTAACTCCCAACAAGTTCATCACAAAATTTCAGTGTACCGTGTACAGCCTTATTAAACTATGCTGTTGCATCATTAAATCCATAAGAGAAGATATGCTTAATCAAGCTTTCTTTCTGTAGTGTACATATGACAAAATACCAACTTCAACACCAGCCCTGATTTTAAACTCAAGTGGGTAAAAAGGGATGAAAATCAATTGTAAAAGGATTGGACACACTAATAAATTATTCTTTGATTTTTTATGAAAAGATAAATGATATATATGACAAAAGAGCAGTTAACGTGATCAGAATTTGATGCATATGAAATGAAGGATGTATATGCCAGAAATAATGATCAAAGATAGCGACACATTTTTTATACAACCACAAAAGGAAATTCTGCAGCACTCTAAAAATGACTGATAACCACCAAACATTGATCTCCAAATAATTTTTGCACCTCTAACAAGTTAATTCTGTCATTATCTACCAAAAATGATAGCATTCTTTATTCTGTGCACTAAGCTACAGGAGAATTGATAATGGCATTCTAACATCGAACTAATTTAAGACTATGCAATTATACATCAACCATAGTCTGAAGGGTAGGTGGCTGAGAAAGACAGTAAGAAATAATATCTTTTAAATAAGAAAATATGCTAGCCAAATGACAGTATCCAAATGCTAAACTGTTTTTAATTAGAGAGTGGTTAATATTCTCCAAATTACTGGCATATTTTCTCATAACACTTTTAGTCTAAGTACATAAGGAATGAAAACTTTGTGGGCAAGCTGAAAACACCTTGAATGACTAATTAATAACATAGCTCTAAGTAATACATATCAATGCATTTACCATTAACCAATTGCATTCATATATATTTAGCAAAAAAATATAGAGCCACACACTGAAATAATTTTATAAGTTTTCACTTTATTTTTTTTTAGAATTTCAAATTTTAAAGCATAATAATTATTTTAAACACTACTAACGATAAAAATGCCAGAATTTTATCACACAAATTTTCAATTTCATTTTTTTATTGAAAACTAACACACTGATAAAGGAAGCTGGACATACTTCATTTAACATGCACTGGAATGACACTCGACATGCGAGAAATGGTTGGTGGTGGAAATATAACTGCTGAGCCACAGCCAATACCCATGAGGAATAGTTTATAGTACAACATAAATGAACACTTGGACACAATTATTTTAGAACTTCAGGCTTCACACTTACGAATGCAAACTAAACAAAATTGATATCAGGCAACAGAATGCAACAAAATTCACATTAAGCAGACACACATTAAATCAGAACAGAAGAAAATGGCAAAATAAAACACTAAAACAAAAGAATATCCCCAACAAGATGTGAACAAATACTTGAATTTACGAATACACCATGCTATGATGTCAGAGGATTTGTAAGATGTGAGACACTTTCCAGTGACAAGTGCAGGTACAAGCTTAGATACATTAAGCAACAAGGGAAGGCTTTACCTTGAACAGTTGGACTCCTATAACCGCAAACATGAACTGGAGAAGGTAGGTTACCAGCATGATATTGCCGATCGTCTTAATGGCTACAATCACGCATTTCACTACATACTAGTGGAGAGAGAGCCAAATGTCAGTAGGTTCAAATAGAGGAGTGCCCCTCTTTATTTGTCAAATGCACCTAAGAGAAGATTATCGATGAACTGAAATGCCTCTTAGCTAAGCTCTATGTCTTCTATCCTATAAAACTGAACAAAATTAATCTTGGAAGTAAAATTTTCACCATTAGAAAAATTGCTCTCCAAAAGGAACAAAAAGTTTTCATGGACATCGGCAAAGCTGAGCAAATGACTTATGCAAAATTTATGCCACAAAAGCTCCTGCAAACAATTACTGTCATTTAAAGTTCCCACCCATCAGTGTAAAGTTGGAAGACCTTTCAGCCGACTCATTATGTTTATTGTTTGGTATTACCAATAATTAAAATGATGGATATGAATAGATGGATCTCTCTCTTCCACTCAAAAGAAGAACCTTTAGGTCAGTGTATTCAGGCTTAATTCAGCAGCTTCACGAATGTTTCAGGAGATGTTTCCTAGGACTAATAATGAGATCGACTACCTCCAAGCAATCAAGGTTACTATATTCACCATCCCTGATGAGGAGTAGACGATGGCAGAACACACAGCCTAACATACAGCTGGATTCAAAGCTTTTGAAGGGGATACATGTCACATACACAACTAGTCACACTGGCATGCAAAAATAGCATCATCATGAATGACACACAGCTGAGAGAACAAAAAACAAACTGCTGGCTGACTTCCTATGAGTTAAAATAATGGCAAGTTATGCATAAAATTATCAAAACAAATATCACACGTAAACACACACACATAAAAGAATCATTAAATTAATTAATAGGTAATCTTAACTCATAGGTGCATTTGCCACGGTAACACACAAAGTCCTACCTTAAACAACTGGACTCCAATAACAGCAAACATGAACTGCAGTAGGCAGGTAACCAGCACAATGTTGCCAATAGTCTTAACAGCAACAATCACACACTGGACTACGTGCTACAGAGATAATGAACAAATGGGATTTATTGACCTCAACTGAGCTACACTTATTTGAGTTTCAAACTGCAAATATACACAATTTTCACTACTCATCACCCTGAAAGCAAAATGCTGTCCTGGAGTTCGGGAAGATGATTCATACAGTAGAGCTTTCAATTCTGAGTGAGTGGTTAAAATGCAGATGATTGGGAGAATCAATATAAATCAACTGATACTAAGTGTGTTGCTAATGTTTGTGGGTTTCTTCCTCAACCTTATTTCCTTCTATGTTATGAAAGTATTTCTAATACAATGAAACCCTAGAGTTGTAATACATTTAACTGTAAAGACTACAATAGAAAAAGAGTCATAAGCAGCAATAATTATTCTTTTAAATAATGTTTACAATTTAAAGTAAGATAGATTCCAAAAAAAAAACACTTCACAAAGTAAGAACTGAAAAAAGTAATCCACTATTCTCAACAGCCATTTAATGTCTACTGAGCTCCACATGTTTGCCATTCTCTTTACAATAGGGGTGAGAAGGAAGAATGGACTTCTTAGTAGTGCTGCAAGTCAGAGGCAGTTCTCCAGTGATTGAATCATTGAATGCTATCGTAGCATTTTCTCTGGAGACCTCTGGTAATACCTATGGAGGTTGTGCATCAATTGGAGGTGAGACATGGGAACAGACGCAATTGTAGGAACCACGGGTTTTGGATGATACGGATGATTTTTTGGAATGGTGAGTCAAACATGTCTTTCTGTGCATGGTCTCAAGATTGCACTATTATATTGATGAAAAGAACACCAAAATTAACAATTTATACTAACTTATTACTGCTTCTAACATCCCCCTTTTTTCACTGTACAAGTTATAGCTTTTGTGTTACTGTTGACAAGTGAATGGTGCTTCAAATGGATGACTTGGTTAATAGATCACATGGTAAGAAAAGAGAATGCTTGAAAATCCTGGGTAAATCAAGAGTAATCAGTAGCTCCAATTGAAAGCGTGCCAAACAATCACTTCGAAAACCTCAGCTCCGTGTCTTAATATTGCCTCAACCAAGGCATTTTATTACCACCAGATTCGTATTTCAGGTATATTGAAGAATTGTTTTAGGCACATTATTAAAAGCTGAATGAGTACATAACTGCTATACCAATGAAGAATCCAAGCAGAGGAAGCTGGGAAAAATGGAACAAGCAGCTGAATTGAAGTTTCAAATTGAATTGTAACAGCAAGGATATCCCTTACATGATGTTAAATAATTATGTTGGATTGATTTACATTTTAATAAAAAGAAAAAATCAATTAACTTCCTGAATTGCAAGTGCAGTGCCAACTCATAACTCCAGTCAAAACAATGGATAATACCTGCTCTGCTCATAATTTCTCACTTGGCTAGATGTTCACTATTGCTGCATAAAAAAGTAAGCAACCCAAAAAATATGATTATTGAGGGATCACCTAGTTTGAATCAACACGCACTGACATCGGTAATTTCTGCTTAGGAGGAAATTCTCTATCGAAATATCATTCTCACAGAAATCTTAGTCCTTCATTTGTATTAAGAGCAAATACTAATTCAAACATAAATGAGTCAAAATTTATAATAGCATTAGCATAAAAATTAATATCACATAAATTTTGCTGCTGACCTATGATTAGTGACCAAAATTTTAAAATGTAAAGAAAACAGGTATACAGAATATTACATGGTGAGTAGTATTGAACTGAATATTTTAATAAATGAGGCACTGTAAAGAACATGATGGCCCTGTAAGAGATCATTCACACTCAAATATTCATAATGGGAGTAACAACACAAAAATATGATAATTTTGTTACAATATTACATTTGCAATCCAAATTATCATCAAAGCAGTCATATGGGAATGGCCTTAATGGCATGGTATGTACAGATGAAATATGGTTCAAATATTAAAGAGTATTTAACCTTTTCCCACTAATTTATCTTAATTTTTCTTCCACATATGAATAATTTAATTTAATAATTTTTCTATTTTAAACCAATATCCTAATGAGCAGTAAAAGAATTGAATAATTAGCAGATGGAGTCCAAAGATACAATACGTATCCTTCTTTATCCAGTGACTTTTTTTGTCTTCCACATCCAATCAGTAAAAATAAAATGA
Organism: Ischnura elegans; assembly: GCF_921293095.1. NCBI lineage: Eukaryota > Metazoa > Arthropoda > Insecta > Odonata > Coenagrionidae > Ischnura > Ischnura elegans. The sequence goes on along the minus strand of NC_060259.1, from coordinate 70,261,160 downwards.
TGCGGCAGTCACAAGGCTAGCTGATAGGCAAGAGAACATAAATAACAAACTAAGATGATTATTTTATATCCAGTAAATATCTGATTGATGTTCATAATAGTTGTATTAGGTGAATAAATAAAGATGGGTTAAATAGCAGATTTTTCGAGCTCGAATATTGAATTCGAATATTAAATCACTGCTCGAATATTCCAATACCTCAAATTTTGAACCCCTCGAATACTAGAATTGCGCAAAGCATATTAAACATACGATTTTTCTTCCCTTTCACTTGACGAATGTATAAATAAAAAGTTATATATCAAACATTTTAAAAATCAACTTTTTTCATTTTGAATAAATTCCCCACATTGATTGTAGTTGCTTTACATCAGCTATTTCCGGTTGCACTTTTCCTAAGGTGTCTGTTTTTGTTGGGTGACTTTGTTCAGACAGACTTGTCATCTCCAAAGCCAATTGAATTTTATCGTCTCAACTTTATTTGAATAGAATAAGAAGTTCTGGCATAGAATGAGAAGTGGCAAAAATAATTTTTTGGATGTTGGTGTACTGATGCATTCAGCCAAGTGCCCGTACACATGTTGTTTTTTACTATTATTTTAATGAAAATTTCGATCCTTTTACAGCTTTGATGTGTTATTGCTGAGCCGTTGTTCGGCATAAAGAAACAAAACTGATGTCAGGGGAAGCGTGCATCCTTGCAGTCTTCGAATTCATAATGATCTCTCCAATGAGTGGAACAGTTCAGGAGTAGTGGCTCAAGGCATAGCGGAAGGTACCACAGAAGTTGATTTTTTTCTTGCCGTTTTTAATTTTTTTGAGGGGTTTCGTGGGGGAAACCGGGTATTTTTGGATTTTTTCCCACGATCATTTTCGGTTCATCAAACGATATCTTTTCACCACTCTCATCTGCGATTTTCATATAGTTCGTCAACTTGCCTAAAACGGTGCTGCATGCACTAAACGATTGAGAGTCCTTTATGTTTTTCCAAGTCAACTATCAACTACGTGCATGCGACAGTATGGCACGTATTTGAGGTATTCGATATCGTACTTTTAGCATAATTATTCAAGATCTCAAATATCGAAAACTTTCTAGTATTCGAGGTATTCGAGTATTTGCGGATACTGTTCATGCATCTCTATTAATAACAAAAAATATACGCATAAAAGCATTTCATAAAATTGGTAAACAATCAGCTCTTAATGTGAAGTGTTACAGCTGGATTTTAACAAACACAGATACATACGTATATTCTTTGAAAATCCAAAAAAATCCAATATTTATCAATACCTCACTTAGTGCAATTTTGATTAGCATAATTTCAATATACAGTAAACTCTTGATTTTACGAAGCAGGATTTTACGAAGTTTTCGATTATACGAAGTGATATTGCGGTCCCGGTGAAAAGCCTATGCTAAATACATGGCGCTATTCGATTATACGAAGTTTCGATTATACGAAATTTTTTGAATTTACGAACCTCGGCTCGGTCCCTAGGAGCAAATGGCATTCGTTTATACGAACTACGGCGAAAAATTTGTCAACAAAACTAGTTACGCCAGTGTAAGTAGCTAAAAAATCAGCGCTTCCAACTGTGGTCCATCAAAAGTGCGAAATCGTAAATGATAATGCACCTTTGGAGAGAAATGGGTCGCCAAAAACCTCACTGTGGGAATTTAGGGGGAGTAGGAGTTCAGTTAAAATATCGCGGCTGACATTATGCCCCTATTTACGTACCTGTTCGTAAACATAGCATCGACAATAATTCGTAGCTTAACATGTCAGGAAGGTCGCGTGGAGTATTTCGTATTAATTAACCCTTTGCACTGCTGTGAACGTACTTCGAAGACTACTTGACTACTTTTCGCCGAAGCACTTCGAAGGGTCCCTAATCTGGGACCCTTTCCTCGACGAGCTCACCCTCGCTGGCCCCTGAAACTGGGCTATTTTTTAATGCATTACCTGACGCAACCCTGGGTTTCAAAGGGCAAAGGTGCCATGGGGGGAAAAAGAGTAGTGTGCGTGTTACTGTGGGGCTGTGCGTCAACCAAACGGGCACGGACAAAATAAGCACGTTGTCATTGGGAAATTTGAAAGGCCACGGTGCTTAAAACATGTAAAATTGGAAGCCCTCCCTGTTTTTTACCATGCAAATAAAAACAGCTGGATGACCCGAGAAATTTTCCAGCAAACGGTTATACGTCTACAGAGAAAAGTTGCTGGAGAGAACAGCAAAATTGTTTTAATAATGGATAATGCCACCGTTCATAAATACGTGGAAGATCTAAAATTGGCTAATGTTCGAGTCCTCTTTTTACCCCCGAACTCGACTAGCAAGTCCCAGCCCTTGGACCAAGGCATTATCCAGGATTTTAAAGTCCTATACCGGAAGAAGCTTGAGCGGTATTACTTGCGATGGATCGGTATGTATACATTCATCTATTTTGCTCATGTGCGTTTGGATATCAATTTAGATATTTTTATTCATGATTATCATTCTTTCAAATCTATTTGCTACTTTTATAAATGGGAACAGAAATTAATAACATCCCGAAATGGACGTTGATACATGCAATCCGCGCCATAATATCTTTTCGTGTATATATCGGCCTTTGTGAATGAACAACTTAAATATCTTAAGTACTGGGCTCTATTTACCGCCAATTTATATTTCAGGCTTCTCGTAATGAAGACGCACTTCCAAGTCTAACCATGAACTTTCTTCTCACGCGCTTCCCCGTTCTCCCATGCTGGGGTTCTGTCTTTCCAAAGCCGTCCCTTCCCTCCTGCCGCCTTTGGCTGATCTTGCTGACACCCACCTTACGCATCCCAAACCCCTCCTTCCCCAGCATTTCCCATTCACTCCCTCCCTAAGGAGACTGTGCTTGTGTGCGTCGCAAAAAATACGGCCACCAAAAGTAGACTGAGGCAGAGCTGAAGGCCATTTCCCCACCCTTCTTTGACCTGCCCCCTTCACCAGTCCTTGTGCTGACCACACTTCTTCCCTCAGGCAATCCCCATCCCACTCTTATTCACCCCACCCACTGGGAACGTTCCCCGATTGTGGAGAAGGGCATGGTTCATCTTTACTTGCAACGGGGGGAAGTTATTAACCGGAGAGAGGCGGAAGAAGTATCTTCCACTATCGGGAAAATGGTGCCGCGCTTATAATTGTCTCTCTTCTTCTCAGCTGACTTTTCAATTGAAATTAATTTCTTTGCTCTTTCCACACTATATTTATTTACGATTATGGCGCGACTATTTCTTAGTGCTAAAACTAAGAAAATCTTTTCTCTATGTCAATGATCCTTTGCCTAACTTTCAATACGGCGGAGAAAGGAACACGAAAACTAAATGAGGTGACGGTACAGGTTTTTGCGTGTCATTTTTTGGGAATTCACGCTAGCGAACCAATACTTAACCACGTTGAGAAATGATAAAACGTCTCTTGTAGGAAAACAATCAATGTGGATAATAACGTTTCTATCTATATTTCTCCCATACTGTAAGATGTTTCTCCTGTCGTTTTCCGGTTGGAACCTTGCTCCAGTCGGCATAAAAGGAGAGAAACATACTATATGAACAGGTCACCTCACACCCGGTATGAAGAATACAGTCCTGATGAAGAATTAAGTCTTTTATGGCAACGTCTGCGAAGATGATGGAACACAGTAGTCGGACGGAGAACTCAAACAGAATTTACTTCAAATATTCGCCAGAAGATAATCACATCCTACGTTATTTATGATCGTAATTGAGTCTCGGTGAAAATAGAGCACATTCTGCTGAAAATACGAAGTAACTCGAAATATTAACTTACAAAGGTTATTTTGGAAACGGGCTAAGACCCTTGTTTTTCTTTTTTTCTCGTCACTGAGCGATAGAGGGCGACATAAATGGCGGTTAGGCCGGCTGCCGCTAAAATTCCGTGGGTCTCAGAAACAAATATCTATCTTTTGCATACTTAATAGTAGCTATTGGCTCCTAACCACAAATTTATTACTGTTAATTCTTATAATAAACATTGCAATTCATTATTTGATTACGTTTTCTAAACTGGTCGGGAATTTCTTTAGCGATCGTTGATGTTGAAGTATGAACAAGAAATGGGAATTTTATGGTGGTATTTAACGATTTTTTACATCATAAATCGATAGCAAAAAGCCTTTTCTATGAATTATACCGAGAATAACCACCGAAAGCATTTAAATAAGACCACTAAAGACAAAAAACGGCGGAAGAAACAAAAGCGAACATTTTTTTCGTGACTTATGAAAAAGGCTTGAATTTACGAAACTCGATTTTACGAAGTGCCAATTTTCCGGTCCCACTGACTTCGTAAAATCAAGAGTTTACTGTAGCGTAATTTCATTCCTCAGGGACACTTCCGAATGCTGCTTTGCCAAATCAAATAGCATTAACATTCTCTTGATAAAAGTGAACTTGGGCCAAATGCACACAAAATAACTCTCATTTTATGCATATTATTAGCATTTCTTGCCTCTAATCTTTTTCTTTCTTTATATATTCGTTGAAATCCATTGCTGCACAATGGCTGAAAACATAACTCGTCATGCGGTCCAAGTAGCTGACCTACAGAAGTAATTTATCTCATCTCCTTTCCTGAATGATATTAATTAATTAAGATCATTCATTAAGTTTAGAGCTAGTGGAAATGAGTTTTTTAAAAACAATACAGTTCTAGATGCATTTTTTGTCGTCCTAGTTTATCGGGCGAATTGACTTGAATGAAGGTGATTTTGATGGAATTGTACAGAGTAAAAACCAAGTGAACCATGGCAAAAAATAGGAATGTGGATAGAAAAAGAAAGGAGTTATCAAGAAAAAGTATAAACCTTGAAGAGAAATTGAAAGTGATCTATTGATTTGAAAATGGAGAGCGTCAAAGTGATATTGCCCATAAGTTTGAGCTCATGATGTTGACAGTCTGCACACTTTTTCTGAATAGAGACAAAGTTAAAACGTCAGTGACATCAGCCACACCAACTGCAGCCAAGTGGTCAACATGTACATGAAGTTCATTAATGGATAAAAAAAACGGAAAGACTTCTGGTAGTTTCCTTCATCAAAGAAAACGAAAGGCATTGATTGCGATTCGTTACCCACCATTAGTGTATTCATAATATACAAATTATTTGCTTTTAGAAATACCGGTTTAGACGAATGGCAAGGGTCAATTTTATCCTCATTTGAAAAAGGCCAGATTGGTACCCATGCGATGCCACTCCACGTGACGTCACAGGGACCTAGTTTCTATAGGAGTAGATAGGAGTTTTACATCGTCTGAGGTTACCAATGCATGCATGAGGCACAGAGCTCAGGGAAACATCTCTTAAAAATCACCCAGTAAAATTACGTAAGTTCGGAAAGTTTCCTTCATTTGATAAAGTAATAATAATCCTTATTTAAGCCAAGCGCTACCAGCTAGCATGGTACTCTGCTACCTGCTAGCATCCTGCGTCGTATCAGCGCTCAGAGCCTCGCGCCAAGGTCACCTCACTTGCGGCAGTGGGAACCAGAACGACGTACCACGGGAGTTTTCCCGGCATTCATACTTGGCCGTCGCGTTTTCGTGCGCTTGAAAATTTTCACTTTTCATTTAATTGCGAAAAATAGATATACTCATTTAAAAATCTAAAAACGTGAAATACGTATTCCTGGGGTAATAATCTTTCGATTTAAGCAATAAAAAAATTATAGGAAACCACCCTATTCCCAGAGTATCACAAACGGACAAATGATGACCCTTTATCACAGGCAGTTATTTGTGCAAAATCTGTGGCTTAATTTGAATCTATTAAAGAAGACGAGGGTGGTGACTGATCTGGGACATCAAGTGGAAGCTTCATGACAAAAGGGGCTTGGGTGAGACTAGAATTGTTTTAAGACTGGTTTGAAAATTTTTCACCTGCTGGCAATGCACTGCAAACCCCTGAGCTAGCATGTTTTTTTCCTAGATGTTAGCCCGCCCACACATATTGAGGGGATTTCAAAAGCACGTGGGAATATTTTTTAACGAAAAAAAACTTCTTTGAATGCATACCAACTATCTTTAAAGATATTTTAAACAACAAATGTTTAAATAAAGAAGGTTTTCTACGGCTATTAATATGAATTATAGGCAATTCAAAACCCAACACACCTATACTAACAGGAACGCATGCCTATTTTCCCATGCTAAAATGGTCTCGATTAACGCAAATTCGATAAGCACAAAGACCCCAAGGAACGCATCCCTTGCGCTAAGCGAGGCATGAGTGTACCTATTAACTGATGCAACGAAAATATCAATGGTTGAAAAAATATAAAAATGGTGGATATTGCGATTAAGAACATATTCCATAGGTCAGAGTATGGTGATGAATAATTTATCTTATTCATTTAATTATATTATACATACATTTATTAAATTACTCATTAGTGAAACTTTATACAGTGAGAAATTCTATCCTGGCACATTTTTTTAAAATTGAAATTACTTCTCTTCTCTCAAAATGACATAACTTAATTGAAGTTATTGCTGACAATGAGAAATGTTTCAAGATTTTATTGGTGGAATTATATAAGATGGCATCCAAATGATGCATGAATTCCTTTGACAAATTATCAATTTAGCTTCATGCATTGATAGGTATTTTAAGTACATTTAATTTGGCATCAAGATCAAGATTTAATCAATATCATAGTAAGCTTTGAGCAAAATTTTTTTTGGACAGACAGAAATATTTATCTTTTTAATGTAACATATAAAACTGAGTTTTGCGGCATATTGAAAGGCTCGTATGATAAAAATAACAGAGACGGTATGAAATTACTTTTGCTGGAAGGGTGCTCAACACCAATAACTATAGATATTCAACATAATTTTTAACGTTTCACAATGAAATTGGTACCTCATTAATGCCAATGGCCAAGGAAAATGTTGGATTGTGGCAACAGGAGTCACCGTTTCATAATAAGAAAGCACTCAGATAAAGCATTGAGGGTGTGTTATCACAGAAATGAATGGCTAGAATTTGTAAATGTAATGGATCTGTAGAGCATACAGAGCAGTAAAATTGCTTAAGAAAGAGCCTCTATTATTACTTTGCATTCTCCACAATGAAAGTAAAATTTGGTTAGATTTTACACCTAATTGCCTACCTAATTTACCCATAATTCAGTGCTTGTTAACATGAAAAAAATTAATTTAAAAAACAATGGATTGAGTTTTCAAACTTCATTCCATGATCAAGTAAATTAAATATTAAACGAAAGCCTGGATTGGTTTATTAGCGAATAAAGGAAGAAATCTAGCCAAGTTTTACATTCATAACAGAGGATACATAAACTTGATTGTTTCTGGCTTTACTTTGTGAAAATCCATTCTTAATAATAAAACGTTATTGTACTTTTCCACACGATTTAATTAATACGACCGGTTTCGTCGCAGAGGCGACATCATCAGGTACAGAATCCGTTATAATAACAGTTATTTTGTTCTTGTTTATCTGGTTGCTATTACGTTGGTAGGGGAGGGTTGCGTTGGGGTTGGAGCGTCACTCAGCTTCAGGGGAATCTCCAAGAGCGGGGAATAGTTTACAAAAATATTTTCATTTGCGAAAATTCCATTTTTTAAATGCTTCCTTATCTCCAACTCCTCCAAGCAGTCCATCCTTCTTCCCTTTCCCTCAAGGAAGGCATGCATTTGATAAAAATAACAGAGACGGTATGAAATTACTTTTGCTGGAAGGGTGCTCAACACCAATAACTATAGATATTCAACATAATTTTTAACGTTTCACAATGAAATTGGTACCTCATTAATGCCAATGGCCAAGGAAAATGTTGGATTGTGGCAACAGGAGTCACCGCAAAAGGAAGGCATTTGAGAAACGGGGAGTTAGAAAAATCGCATTTTGCGAAACATCTATGGGAGAGTGACCAAAGGAGCAATTTTGTTCCGGAAATCCTCCACCTTGAGGGAAAGGGAAGAAGGATGGACTGCTTGGAGGAGTTGGAGATAAGGAAGCATTTAAAAATGGAATTTTAGCAAATGAAAATATTTTTGTAAACTATTCCCCGCTCTTGGAGATTCCCCTGAAGCTGAGTGACGCTCCAACCCCAACGCAACCCTCCCCTACCAACGTAATAGCAACCAGATAAACAAGAACAAAATAACTGTTATTATAACAGATTCTGTACCTGATGATGTCGCCTCTGCGACGAAACCGGTCGTATTAATTAAATCGTGTGGAAAAGTACAATAACGTTTTATTATTAAGAGGATACATAAACCACTCAAATATTTGCTGGAAAAAGAAACTTACAGTTGAAACTCAAATAATTAAATTTGTATTAGAAAGCCAAACAGTAACCTGATTTCATTTACAAGCATTAGGTGGGTGGTTCAAATTCCTATTCCATTGGGTGATGAAACACTGTAAAAGCTCAGAAGTTCTGGCTCTGCATGGGCTACCAACTAAGGTCCAAAGTCTTTAGACAATTTAGAAACGCAAAGCCAAATAATGAACAATATGATGTAGGTACATCATTAAAGACACATAATTAACAAAAGGAAGGAGGATGTAGAATTGACAAATCGAGGCTGCATTAAACTATTAAACAACCACTGAAATATAAGCTCTTTAAAATAAGTGGAAAAAGGTTAAACATTGTGAACAAAGCAATGGTGAAAGTGCAGGTGCAAGTTCATGATTCAAGTGGTCAACCATCAAAAGTGGCTTAGTTTGAAAATAATAACCTATAGGACAATATTCCCAAAATCCTGTATCAAAAATTACGCAATGGTAATAAAAGATGGTTGACCACACAGCAAGAATGACAAATGCAAAAACGTTTGTGCAAGACAGTCATTAAAGAAGCAGCCTTTCATCACACACTTGTTGACTCAAAATTTTATGCACCTTCTGTAAATTCAAAATGGGAAAAGATATGACTAAGATAAAACACATGACATTTTAGAAAATTTGTCATAAAAATTATGAGAGTAGATAAACTACAATTGGCCTCAGTACGTTTGACAAAAATTGCTTGAATATACCATACAATTTTGACAATTACACGACAGTGAAAATTAGCATAAAATTAAGTTCATGATAAAAAATATTAAAAAACAAGTGAAAAGTAATAATTGAAGTAATGGTGAATCAGTTAATGGTTAAATAAAATGAATAGACAAGACTTGAATCAAAAAATGAACGGATTTCAGATTTCCATTAAATTACAACATCTCCAATAATTACAGCAATGCCAATTATAACAAGCAATAGAAGACCGGCTTAAAGCCACAAACAGAGAGTAAATCACTCCCTGAAAAAGGGATATGTTAATTGAGTACAGCAAAATTACAGTCTCCTTTTATCTGTCATTAACTGATGAACTAAAGCAACTTAAGCTGGAAAATAAAAACTCAGGTAAGAATAAAAAAGGAAAAAGAGGTAAATGACACATTGGCTCACCTTAAGTCCCTTGGCTCGATTGATTGCTCGCAAAGGTCTTAGAACCCTCAAGACTCGGAGGATTTTAACAACTGATATAGCACCAGAGCTGAAACAATAAAAAACAAGAGTAAAACAAAACTCAGAAATAATTAGGACAGATGCAAAAAAGTTCATTGACACTAAGGAACATTCTACATTAAGTTGACAACAAGAGTGATTCATTAGTGTTGATAAAGAGTGATTTTTTTCACAAGTCACCAGCCACCCAATGTATTGCTCAAAAATCAAAAATGTAGCTAAAAAGTAAATATTGCACTTCCCACAAAATTTTAATAAATCTTTAATTGCAAAAAGGAACATTACTAGATTAAATATCTATTCCAAAACACTTATAATAAAAGTTATAAAAAATATTTTTGTGATTTCTCCATGATAACTTGGCTCTTTTGACTTAATCTTTATCTTTTTATTTCCTGCAACTGGCTCTTTGCTCTAGCTAAAAACTCCTTCTCCATTATGAACTATTTAACTTTATGATCAATAATGTAGCTTTCTTAAATAAATAACTTTTGGACCATAAATTTGGGGTTTCGATAAGATATAAAGGATTAACCTGCTGTAATGTTTGGCTCTTTCCCGGGGAAGAATAGCAGAGAAGATTTCTCGGGTTTTGCACTGAGTCAGGTCTTCCATATTTTCACGACCATTCCACCATTGTGATTAGTAACTCGCCCATCCTCTTAAGGGATTCTCTTCTGGGATTCCATGCATTCCTTTCGATGTTTTTTTTTGAAACGTTGGAAGGAGATATGGAGGACTGACCCCATGCAAAACCCGAGAAATCTCCACTGAGTAACCAGCTGTTTCAGCATTTGAGAAAATTCCCAATTATCCATGCATGATTATCTGTGCATGAAATATCCGTGCTTTAGCTTCACCCTCCTTTTAATGTTTTCCAAATCACAACCAATCTTAATTTGAATACTAGAAATGCTGCAACCCACCTCGCATTTTAATGGACTAGAAGTGCTGCTACCCACATTGCATTTTAATGGGTCCAATAAAATTGCCATTCGTGTCTTTAAGGTAGAGCGCACTGAATTTCTTGAGGATTTGAGTTTTACCACAGCCAATGTAGTATGTGAAAAACTAAATAAACTCCACCATGACAGTGGATTATGGTAATCGTCGCTCTAAAGCTGTAAGGGTCCTTCTCCAACTCATTTGGGACTGCTACTCCTCAGCTATGAGCACCAAATCATTGGTCCCGTTATTTTAAGGCACCAAGGGTCCTCCGCTCGTCTTCCTCAGGGCAGTGGTGCTTTTTGACAGTACTGCACACTAAATAAATGCTAAGCGGAGCTATGGATCTACCTTTACAGGGATAAAGCTATAATTGGGACTGCTAACCAAAATTAATTTTTGTGATGGTGAAAATCAATCGATATCATAACTTTTCAATGTAAAACTCACTAGTGCATGTACAACATTTCAAATATTGAGAATAAATGGATTGCTTTGCGATCATCGCTACACTGCATACATTTTTGAAAACAAATCAAAAGTCACTTGAAGGGATGGAATAATGCAATCTGAGGCTTTCCAAATGTGGCCCCTTACCCTCGACTTTCATTGCAGTTGCAGTAATTAGCATTGTTCCCATGTTTTTTAAGTATGCAAAGCTAGAATGAAAATAGCACATTCAGGCTTGCAGCAATTCACGTGCCCCTGGGATGATGCAACATGCGAATCACCTCAGGGGAACGAACTTCTGATTAACGAAACAGCAACATTTCTGTCCCTTGAGTTTCATTTAAGAGAGGTTTCAATGCATATTGTTTGATTTATGTAAATTAAGAAAATAATAAGAAATAAAAGTGAAAGTTAGGATTATCCCTAATTTCAAATTATTCATGCTGCCTCTCCCAATCATTAGCCAGGATAATTGGGAGTTTACTGTACTCAGCATAAGTCACATTGAGCAACATTTTTTTCAATGCAAGACTTAATTCCATAAATGGAAAAAGACAAAGGTAATGAGAAACTAAATTTATGGTATGAACAGTTTAACCTGTTACCTGAAAAACATGGAGATTAAGGAGACACACACAACCAGCAAATCTAAAAGATTGAACGCTGAGCGGCAGAAGGCACCTTCGTGAAGTACAAATCCATAGGATATCATCTTGAGACAGATTTCCACAGTAAAGACAGTAGTGAAGAAATAATCAAAATAGTTGAGAATCTGAAAGAAAGGAATATCATATTTACCATATAAAAGTGATGTAGATATCATAAATGAGTACTATTCAAGCTTGAGTGATAAAACAATAAAATCGTACTGAGCAGCTTGTTCCTGAATTCTATGCGAAATAAATCAACCACTGGCTTTAAAAATGTTACTTGTTTACAATACTTCATTTCAATCTGTTACCCTTATTTTCTGATAAATACAAAATACTGATATGAGAAATAAATTTCTACATTTACATAAAATAAGACAAAAACGATTACACCAAATTTAAACCAATTGGTTGGGTTCAGAGGAAAATTGCACCTAACTTCTTGATGGGAAGCTCTGAAACAAGAGAGTTTGTCTGCTGTTTTACATCCATCACACAAATAAATTGTACAGCCAATATCAATCATGAGAGCAACTTAAGAGTTTTGATTTTATGAAAGAATAAGGTTACCTAATGCCAATAAAAAGAACTCAGCTTTCTGCTGGCAATCCCTTTTATGCTATTGGCAGATCAAAACATATATTCCGACAAAAAGATTAGCAAACCAATAGATTTCCACGAAATTATTGACAAATGTGTGCAAAAAATACCATTTCTATCAACTGTCTGTAAAAGAAGCAAGACACCAGAGTTTAATGAGCTCTACCATCTGAACAAAGCAACCAATTTCAATGCTATCAAAAGCATGAGAGAGTTTATTACTACGCTGTGTCCAATTCTTTAAAAAATCCTCTACTTAGTCATACATTCTGTATTTAATTTTCTGTCAAAAAAACAGTTTTTATAAAAGGAAGCTTGATCCAATCTAAACTGTTCAGGGTTCCCACTCTAACTACATTGTAAAATTCACGGGTTTTTCCAGGTTTTCACAGTCTAAATGTCATCAAATTCACGGTTTGTAGATAAGGCATTTGAGGCAGAAATATTGATCACGTAACAATCATCGGCCACACGTTAACTAAAAATGTAACAAACGCAACAGATGCCTTGAATGCAAACGCAGAAATGAAAGTGCTATCTCTTATGACGTCACCTATAGTTATCAAAATTAAGGTCCTGCTAAAGGGTGTGTGTGGGAAAATGGAGAGAGCAGGGTGGCAGGGAAGTGAAGAAGTGCCTGATTTTTTGCCAGTGTTGATGTCTTCCAATCGCAGGCTTAAGGACAATGCGCTGTCATGGCACAATTAATATTTGCGCTTCAAATACACGTGTGCAGAAATATGAGTGGACAGTATCTGCATATGACTCGACCTTGAAACATGATCGAAACCATAGATTTTTCTTTTAATCTGTCTATCGTAGTTCTACAATCAAGTTTGAGACATTTCTAAGGTTTTATGACGAAATTCACGGCTGTTTCCAGGTTTTTTCACGGTAGACAAAATTCACGGCTTATTCACGGTTTTAAGGTTTTCACAGTTGAGTGGGAACCCCGCTGTTTGCAGAAAACCAGTCGTTTCCCTGAATGGTATGCCCCTGTGATAGTTTCTCAGGGAAAGAAGTGATTGCTCAATCCATCATTTTCTGAATCACAAGGTCGTTCACCGTCCCTTTTTCCATCGCTTTTTCCTTAGTTCTTCCAGTCCACAACCATCATTTCATCAAAAGACAAATGTGGCATTACAATAGCTGTTAGCAGCCATGGATTCTCATTGGCTGAAAGACGGCACCAATGATGGTTTCAGGGAGGGGAAAAAGGGATTTGATTCCTGTCCCTGGCGCTATTGCAGAAAATGATCACGTGAAATGGTCATTCTTCCTCTATCATTGGAGCAATTACTGGAGCTTTCTCCTGAGAGGGTTGGAAAAATAACAGTGCGATTCAGGCTTAAGACAAAACAGTATTACGATGTAGCCATGAGAAAACCTGGCCGAAGTACTATCGGCTGTCTCTCCTCCATATACTGAAATGGAGGTGCCTTGCAACAAATTATCGGTCACAGAAAATAATAATGATTGTAATGAATATGTTGCATTGTATGGACCACTTTTTCATTCATCTTCCTTTTTAATTTTTGAGGATTTGGTCAAAATCTTACACATAAATCCCGCCAACATTTTGCTTTGTTTTTAAAACTCTATCAAGGCAAAAAGCCCATTAATAGGGAGCCATGCCCTGATGAAGTTCTAAAAATAAACTGAAACATTGACAAGGCAAGTTTGCTAAATTTTGACCAAAACCTAAAAATTGAAAAGGAGGATGAATTATCAAAATAATTGGAAATGAAATTGTGGGAGAAAATATTTACCCACCTGGTTTCTCTCTGACGATGCATTCAGAGGGTCTTCAGCAGCTAACATTGCAGATGATATCATAATGCATACCAAGATGACATTTCCAAAATAGCTATGATTACATAACCAGTGGCAGAACACCCGAAACCTGATTAAAAATTCCAAATCAATTTAGAAATACGGTAGGCTTAAATACAATGAAGCATATTATTGCTCTTAAAATACTGAAAAAGCCCAGAATACCAACAGATTGACATTTACTAGGTTGGGCATATTATTTAAGCTGATTCATCACATTATCTGCCTTAATTTTCAGCATATTCAAATTAATATGAAAAACATTATTGTTATGCACCTATATAACACATCCATGTGCATGCAAAGCACTTCTATTATACCAATTTTCTATTAATAAAATTCCACCTTTATAAATCAATCAATACACTCCAAACTATTCTACAAAACACAGTAATCATTAGTTCTAAAATGCATCTTCAGTAAAATGATTGAATCCCTCAAAACTGTAAATGAAAACTAGGGGTCCATCCAAATGACAGAAATATCTCTCTGGATAAATGTTACAGCAAATTACTCACAATAATTATGCTACATAGTGAATTGACTTTAAATAGCATTTGAAAGAGCAATAACAGAGAAACAATAAATCACCTAAAGAGCAATAATGACCTAAAAGAGTATTTGCTTTCATATGGTACAATCTAGTAAAAATATAACCAATAGGATTTATAGACACTGAAGCCACACTGGCAAGCTAGAATGAGACTAAATATTAATAATAGCCCACAATGCAATAAAACCTATAAAATTTATAAGTTCATTTGAAAAATGTCCAGAATAAATAAAGCAATTAAGAACAATCACATTCACTGAAATTAGATATAAGCACTAACACATTAGGAAATCTAAACTACAACTATTTTTTCATCATTACCAACATATCAAACAGAAAATCTATAATATTCATTCAAATTTCACTAAAAAAAATCAGATAAGCAAGAAACATAACACCGTAACCATTCACTCCAGAGGCTATCTAAAAGAAACACAAAATAAACATCACAACTTTCAATCCTAAATGAAGCTACAAACTATTACTAAAATGCACCTATTCTATTTCAGTGGCATGCTATCAGGTGACAGATTTATGTACAAACAGCCAAGTCATTTCCTAGGCAACTTCAGGTATGTCCAGCAAATATATGCAGCAGTTTTTCAGCAGGGTATTGCCTTGGTTGTGGAAAAGACATTTGCTAATCATAATCCAAAACTTTTTTTTTAATTCAAAGGACTGTTTTACCAAATTTATCTGACTGATGTAATGACCTAGTCTTTCATCATCCTATTGCCAGATGTTTGATGTTATCCTAAAAACCATACATTGCTAATAACACCCCAATACTTTATTTATACTGATTTCCTAGGTATTTAAAAGTTGCCAATTCACATAGTATCTAAAATTCATCATACAAATTTATGAGTTTTTTACAGGTTTTATTATCTGCCCTCAAATTACTTGATGAAAAGGGAAATACAGGATGAAGACAAAAAAACCACTGAAAAATGTATTGCAATTTTTTTTAAGACTTTCATTTTTCAGCTGTAAAATACTGAATAAATTCAGCATTGACTCTCAAAAGATTTGAACTATCCAAGCAATAAGCCCATGAGGTGAAATATATTTTCACCGGCTAATTCTTAACTGATGAGTCATTTGACAGGCAAAGCCAAAAAATTCAAAAGGTTGGAAAACTTGTGCTAAGGAGCGGCAAAATACTCTCATGTCTAATACAAATGTGTTTCCAAAATGGACTTGCCAAACAATTTCAGTCCTTTTGCTTTCTTAAACCAATAAGTGGATTAAAAATTATT
This sequence comes from Ischnura elegans, assembly GCF_921293095.1. Classification (NCBI taxonomy): domain Eukaryota; kingdom Metazoa; phylum Arthropoda; class Insecta; order Odonata; family Coenagrionidae; genus Ischnura; species Ischnura elegans. The sequence goes on along the minus strand of NC_060259.1, from coordinate 70,245,323 downwards.
GGTTCCCTTGGATTTCAAAGACTTTAATTAGGTAGCATTAGAATAACATCCCTCATGTATGACGTAGCCTCAAGCCAATATTAACAAAACAGATCTAATCACAAAGATCATAATTGCTCAGTTCCACTGCTGAGGGAATGCTTCAGATTTTCGCAATAGGAAAACTCAATAGTTCAGCTTGAAGAATAACACAGAAAATTATGACTTATATATAAGATAATGCCAGCATATATGAATTGCAGTGTACTCTGATTAGGACATTTTTGAAGGGATACAATATTATGAACTCAATAACCAGGAGAGCGTACATGCACATATGTGATTTGAAATTTATTTAGGATGAACTCTTTATGCATACCCGAGTAAAGTCCCCATTTTTTGCCCAAAATCTCTAAGATAAAAATAATATGGAAGCCTATATTTGAGTGCAAGTAACTAATTAGGCAACCTGAAATTCACCATCATGGAATAAATTACAGCATAGAAGACATAATTGTTTGCAAACATATTCATGATTAAACCTTTGAAAATAAAAATCATAGGAAATTAATTCAAGCATCTCATTTAAGTGATGACACTTAGTCAAAAATCAACTAATTTTTCTCCTCATGTTTAAAAAATATAATGAGTAAAGGAATGATTAATTTATTCATTACACAAGCTAAACAAAGGATAAAACGCTGAAAGTCATTTTTAAATGAACCTTACTGAAGATCAAGTGTTTTAAAATATCAATTCACACTTAAGGCAAAAAATAAGATGTTCTGATTATAGAAATATTCCGTTGTATTCCATGAGTACAAAGCATTTTGAACACATGAGGCTTCAAGACATGCTTTGAATTACAGAAAGTTTTCTCCAAAAAATCAAGCTTCAAAAAAAAAAAAGGCCACCTGTGGAGATACTACTTAAGGAGACATATGGTATGCGGAACTTCCGCTTTGTATTTTCTGTTCCAAGACTTTCTCATGTTCAGTACGAGTTAACTTTAATAGTGTTTTACCACTTTCTTTTTTTCTTTTCTTAAAAATTCTTTCTTAAAAATCCTCCCCATATTTGCTTGTTGATGATGCCTGGGATACATTTTGAATATGCCATTCCTCTAACCTGTGCAGTGCTTTTGAAGACAAAGTAAAATTGAATTGGGTAAAAGCACAAAAAAACACACATAAAAAGTTTCCCACCAAAATCCTTACTTACTGCACAGTATCATCAGTAGTTTGGGCTGTGCATCAATGTGGGAGCAAATAATCAGCCAGAGCATTTTGCTTTTTATATGAGATCATATTCACAGAGTATAATAGCATCATCAGCAAACTCTCATGGAAAATGTAGCTAGTAAGGTATCCAATATGTGCAAAATTTTGATTTATGTGTGAATTTTTCACCACATCAGTCTTCTAAAATCCTACCAGCAAAGCAACCATAAGATTCTTAATGTAACTGTTTATATGTACTTGAGGGAACAACAGTGCTCATGATGAAACCATGCTATCACGAAATGTACTAACTAGAGTTCACGGCTCTGTTTTCAGGGCAATTCAAGAAGAATTCACACTGTATCTGTAGCTTCTCCTTATAACAATATTTTTTAAAATCTATTCATTCTCATAGTTTATTTAAGAAGCCTTACAATACTAATGTGGCGAGAGTTACTATTAAACATCAAAGAGTTCTACCGAATAAGAACTTAATAAAGTATCTTCCCTGACTGTATTTACCTATGTTTTATACTGGCATCTGATAATGATCAGTTAAGGTTTGAGAAGATCTAGGCTTTGATAAAAATAAAATCGAAAAACTAATTTTTTCCTATCAAAATCAGAAAGAATAAAAAACCCCACAGCATTCATCAATCCTTTCATTACATTTACATTTCATTTTCCAAAAACAGGGTTTTGAATTTCAACAATGATAACATAGCATGAGTCTAGTTAATTTCAATTAAAAAAAAATAAACAACATTTACATATATTGCTTAAAATTGACCATTGAAAATATTAAATGTTGAAGAAAGGTTTGATTAACCAGGATTTTACAGCCATGAGGGAAGTGAGAAATCGCACTCACATCTATCACATGTGAAAAACCATGTAAATGATATTCAGTGTAAAAATTATGCCATAATAAATTACAATGCAAAGGCAATAATCAATCAATTACTCAATGAAGATTAAGAAATAATATGAGAACACATCTATTATTATTAAAAAAGTTATACCCGAAAGAAAAGAGATAAAATACCATGCACCAAAAAATAAATATAAAAAAGACAAAGATGACATAGAAAATAGTGCTATTGCCTTCCACTATGAATATTATTATGTGAAAAATAGTATCCATAACCCTGATTAGTCTATATCTATTTATCAGAGAAAATTACTTTGAAAGGAGAAATGAGCTACCTAAATTAGCATACAGGAAATTAATAATAAGAATATTCTCCCTGAGCCAAATTGATAATTTGTCAGAACCTAACTGTTTTCATTATGACAATCCACCAACTAAAATACAAGCCTTTCCTTAAAACGTACTATAAAAATCGAATATTTTTCTAAATCAATTATTTTTCTCAAATTTCATAAACCAGGATCTAATCAGAAAGAATCAAATTCCAAGGAAGGAAGATACTCACAAAAAGACTCCTGCTTTGAATGTGAGAGCTCCAGAGTTAAAAAATTGGCAGTTATTTTCTGACAAATTATCTTTTTCACCACATTCATTTTTCATAGCAAGTAATCCAATATGATGTATGAATGAATTAGCACTTAAATCATTCCTATGAAATTCATTCATTATCAGTTCTGAGTACATGCATGAGAAGTAATTTTTAAGCATCAAATATTACAAAATGGAGAGAATTGAAGCAGTAAGAACATGAGCCCCTCTAGATAGCTAATCTAGATATTCTCATTACTTCGATGCAAATATTTTGTGAAGACTGATCTAAGTGGAAATAAGCTTCCTCATTATTCAGAATTTTTCTATGCATTTAGTGAAAATATACGAGCCATACAGTATCCTGCTGGATCTATGAGCTTTATTACCATAAAAAAGCTATGTAAATAGTACGAATATCAACACATCCTACGAAAGACATACCAGTTCAGAAGAAGATGAAGATTTTATCCTTAAATATATTTCACCAAAAAATAAGAGGTAAAAAAATTGGTGCAAATAATATAGCCATAAAAACATACATGGAAAATACATCATTATAATATGGAATAAATGACGAGGGCTGCATCAGTCCTATCATTGAATCATTGTTCCACGATTCAGTTAGAGTAAAATCAAATCACCATCTCCCAAAAAATATTAGGCACAAATAAATACCTGATTGCAATGCATGAAATTAAGAGTAGTTTTTTCAAGGAAACTAAATATGTAATAAGATTTTTCAGAGAGCTAATTACAATGTATACTATTATCTTAACTTATTTCAAAAGGATGATGATTTTTATATGCTTAGCGTTTATTCTCACTGGAGAAGAAATTTTTTTACTCATTTACTGATTACACCATGGAATGCAATTCAAGGATACAGAAGATGCAGCTGCGATTTAAGTTATTTACCATCTTAATCACTATTTAGGCAAAGATGAAAATTTCATAAATAATTTGAAGAAAGAAAAAATTTACAGCCACGACTGAAGAAGAACTTGAGACCACGCTTCACCTGGTGATTTGAGGAAAACCTGTATCAAATTATGACACTAAACAAAAATTATCTCATAAAATTCCAACTGGCCTACAGGCCTTATTAGCATTTGTGCACCAGAGGAATGAGGATGAAACTAACTATACACAAATCAGAGACAAATAAAAAAAACTGATAATAAACTTCCACTAAGCATGTAGCCCTATCAATCATGATACCTTAATACGAAATAATATATCCATTCTAAATGCTAATTAAGGACATATTGGTTACCATAACACTTTGTATTACCTTATGTATACACTATCATTAAGTATCAATGCTATTTCCTTCAAAAGGGAACAGGGAATATTTAAAAGCAGGTATAATTCTTGAGGAAGTAGAAGTATTAAAGGTCTCAATGCCAGTGATCGTAAAAAGTAAAAGGGAAAGAGATAAATTAACTATTTAACACACACATAACTGGAGTTGAGGGTCTCCAGGCACAAATGATTTTTTTTATTGATATTAAAATGAAAATCCATTGAAAACTGAAAACTTGCCAAACAGCAAACACTTAAATCTATAACACCCCCTTGCATATTGCATGATGGCTATTCACAATATGGAAGTAAAGGGATCTAAAAACGACATAACAGATAAAAATATCATTGCCAACCTAAAAGTTGGCTATATTGATAGGGATGATCACACTGAGTACCTATTCTAGCATTATGAGTTATTCACACCCTTGGGGCCTTGATGGGAGATGTCCCTTCTAGTTGAAGGTTAAAACCAAGAAAATTTGATAAATAAATAGTCAAACATCTTGAGTTCAGTTGGATGAGTCCTGATGAAACTTAGTAAAAAAGTAAATGCAAACTACTGCAGTGCTTGGCTAGTTCTGACTCCAGCAATTGAGAACAACCTATACATTTCATGGATTAATGGTCAACATAAAGATAGTCAAGCCTAAAATCTATTCCAATTAAAAACCACTGGCACACTCCTACCCACAGCACTACTGGAACTCTATCTTGTTGCTATAGGGAACCTCTTAAAGCATATCTACATCATGCTTACTAAATTTTCAGGCACGACAAAGATTAAAAAGCTATCTCAATGAGGAAAATTGAAAAGAGATAAAATAACTCCGATATAAAAATATATACAAATTGAACATGAAACTTAAACGTATACAAGAAAGATAGTGAGAGAAGAAACAGAAAATGAATTTGACAAAGAGTGATAAAACTTTAGTGAAAAATAAGTCAAAGTAAAATATAAAGTAAATAAAACAATCAAAATTTTGAGCGACAAAGCTCATAAATTTGAATAGAATCAATAAGCCCTTCAGAAATTACACAACTTTCTTGTTTAAAAAAAATTGTATCTTAAATCCATCAGATTACATTCGGTAGAATATTTTCCTCATTGATAAACACAGCAGTTATTAGCAACATAATGCAGATACTATGATATACCAAAAAAGCAAGGCAAAATATAATCACTTTCTACCAATAAAAAACAATAGCAGATCGGCAAGGACACTCTGGTGCACACTGTTTCAATGACTAGGCTAAATTTATTGGTTCAAATGGGCAAAGAAAATTCAAACAGTTATTAGACAACGATGCAAGGATCCGATTCGTCATCACCTGTTTGAATGAGAAAAAATGAAGAAGGATGATGATGGGGGGATAGGTTGCTTCTGATTGGACATGTTCAGCTCTGAAAGTCGCCGAGGCCGAGCTGAAGCCTGGCCATCTTCACCCAATGCCTCATCCATATCTTCATGTATGCAAAAAAGAAAGAGGTAAAAGATGCAATTGAAATATGGCTAATCATAGTTAATTAAAATATTAAACCTACCTGTTTTTATGAGAAAATATAAAGAAGCTGGTACCAATGGGAAGTGGATGAATGGTCGTTTTAAGGCTTATTTCAGTCATGCGCCTCGGGCGAGCAGATTCCATTTTATGCTCTTTTTCCATTTCTTCGCTACTATTATCACTGTGTACACCCTCTTCTGAAAATTTGCAAACTAGAATCCTTACTAATAGCTCAGAAATGCTAGGGTTGGCATTTTAGCATCAAGGGAAAGTAAAAACTTGAATCTAAAAGTTACAATTATTGATGACAATCCCAAGATAACTACAAAAAAATATCCTTTGCCTTAAAAAATCACGAGATTCATGAAAATTTTACTGGGAATGAAACTGCTCATTTACAAGAGGAGAATTTGTATCGAGTACAAACACCATGCACTAATTATCTTGTATTACAAAAGGACTTTCTTAATGTCTCACCCTGATTGTCTGTGGTTTCATCATAGCCGTATTCTTCTCCATCTTCAGCTTCTAACCTCACATTTGAATGACTAGCCAGCTCTTCATCTTTCTCTGACCTGAAATAAGGTAGACATTTTAAAATTCCAGTACTTACACTACATATCACTCACATGATGACCAGCACACGCTAGCATGCATGCTTCTTCATATAGGTACCCCATGGGCCTTTAAAAATGCCACTTTTTTTTAGAGCTCATGAGTTTTCTAATAAAATATTCTTCATGAGCTTTGAACATGAGTAGAATAAAGAAATTGAATTTAATTGCAGTTTGAAACATTTTTCTACATCACCACAAGAAATTTAAGTTGTATAAATTTTCAAATGAACATTTAATCCTTTAAAAAGCGCAGCCATCTTTTTTTTATACAGTAGCTAACTGTTTTAAATGCTGTAAAAATACTATTAGTTTCAGTTGAGCATAGAGCTGAAACTCAGATGATGTACAGATTTACTTTCATCTTACCCATGGATGAAGATCAAAGAGTTCAAATTTACATTACATATATATTTTAATTTCCCATGGATATGCAATCCCTCATTCTAAAGTAAAAGCAAATACATATAGCACATGAAAATGGGCTTTCCCAGCACTCAAAATTGTTGAGGTAATCTTAGGGACCGACTTGAAAACAAAGGCCAAGCCATTCTCTGAAATGTTGGAAAAAATGTCCCCTATAACCTGGCTAATACAAGAAGCCTTACTCAAAAATATTTCAAATGAATTAAATTTAAAATAAAGCCATTTGATATAAGACACGGTCTCAGGCGTTACTTTGTGGAATTGCTTCATGTTGAATGAAATAAAATAACTATGTTTTATTCCACACTTTATTTTATTTTAAACCGGTCGTACGATTTAAAATAAAGTGTGGAATAAAACATAGTTATTTTATTTCATTCAACAAAAAGACATTTGATTCTTACATAGATATTTTTTTAAGTTCCCAGAAAGTCACAAGAAACTTTGACCAGTTTCCAAGAGAAAAATTGTAGCTCTGCTCATAACCTTACCATTTCCATCAGTTTAAAGAATAATGCTCAGCCTTCATAAATAAAACTTACGAGTTGCAGCTTATCTTCCCTCACTCAAACTATCCCTTCCACTCACTCTTTAAAATTTAGAATTGGATGATGTTGACTTCATAGCTAACCACTTGAATACAAATCAAATGAAATATTGATTTTACACAGTTTTAAGGATCAAAATATGGGCTATATGTGATGTGAAAATTTTTGTTTTGAACCCGGAGTCGGACAGAGGGGGATATAACGAAGGGGACAACTGCCCAGTAATTTCTGGAAAAATCGAAAAGACAGTAATTTTTAATGCGACTCCCCAATTTTAGTTTTTATATTTCATCATAGTAACAAACAATGCTTGGAAATAATTGATAAATACCTAAAAGTCACTTTTCTATGAGTATAAGGCCACAGAATCATTACTGCTGCGAGGTATTGCATACCACCAAGATGAATTGGTAAGCAATGGAACCCCCACAATACAATGACCTTCATCCACCTCTGGAAGTCAGATATGGGGTACCAGATATGTAAGCAAGGTACACCACCCATACTTTGATATTGCTACGTAAAATCAAGCAGTGAAATATCAAAGTTTTACTGCAAAACTTCTGAAAATCAAAAATTATGTCACCCAGTCAGACAGAGGGGGATATAAGGAAGGGGAAAAGGTTATAAAAAAATACTGCTACAATGCAACGGTGAAATCTTCTTTGGCCAAAACATAAAAAAATCTTGGCCTTCAGCCCTTAAACTTGTATCCCAAATGTTCAGCTCTTCTGACATGCTTAAGCTTCCTCTTTCAGTTTTTGAAAGAGAAAGCTGAGGCATTTCAGAAGAGCTGAACTTTCTGAATCAGCCTCCTCTTTCAGTTTCAGTTAGCAATCCCATCTCATGTGTAGAAACAGCATCCATGTCTCAACAGAACATTTTGAGCAACTGGTGAGATGAGCATCCAGATTTACAGCTTTATTTTTCACCCAAATCAGAAGCAAAGTTATATACTTGCATAAAAAAGCTTAAGGATGGTCACTGTGGGATTTTTGGGAGAGTAAAAGGCAGACGGTGTGTTGCTGCATCATTAGGGCAATAGAGATAAATTAACCAACCACTTCAGAAAGAGAGTAAGAATAGGATCAGATAACTAGAAGAGTGTAATGGAAGGACAAAGAAGATGGGGCAGGGTATGCATTTTCTACACATAAAGTAAATTAAAGAATAGAATATGTTAAAAACATACGACTAGTTGACTCGGAAGTAATGAAAGATTTGTATTTCATGATCAGAGGAGAGAAGACTCTGGACATACAAAAAAAGAGTGTAAAAGATAAAACTCCTGAGAGAGCATACTCCAAAAAGAATATGTGAACTTGTTTTGAATACATTCAAAAGGAAAATGCAAAATAGAAGCATTGATTATGTTATTACTGACGAACATATTATTAAATTTTTATCCAAACACAATTCTGTTGACTTGCCCTCATTACCAGAGATCTCATCACTTAAATGTCTTGGAGAAGATGGAGGAGTTGATTCCCACCAATCTTTTAACATAGACCCCCAATTTCCATAAGAACCTTGATGTAGCAAAATTCAAGGGATCCAAAAAGCCGCAAAGACATTGTTGTGAAATTTGCTAATGTGAAGCTAAAATTTTTCACCAAATTTTCTATAACTCCACTCTACTAAAACATTATACATTCTCTATAAAATGATAATATTTTAAAATGAATAATTCATTGCTAATCAGGGGCTTTATGGTGCAAAGAGAAACCACATAGTGGTTCTGAACATGATGAGTTGCGCAGCCATAAATTACCCCACGGAGGAATCACACGTAGAGTCCAAAGCCAGGATAATGAACACCTATCTGATTGGCAGTTTGTAGCACTGCCCCTGGTCCTAACCAAGAACAGCAGACTCCCGATTATCCAGTTGCAGATTATTCGTGCATGAGTTCACGGTCTTTCAAAGGTTTCCGCAATCTTTATAAAAAATAAAATCGGATGCAAAAGCACCAAGATATTTGCATTTTTGAAATACAATGCTACACCGGGCTAATTATTTCCATGATAATCCCCTTCTAAAAGTGGAGTTATTTTATCTACTTGCTGACAAAGAATGTTTCAAGTTTACTTGGACGTCTACTCTAGCATTGTAGACGACGATCAGTGGGGGGAAAAACACTTGATTAATTTTAAAAAAATTCTTCAATGATTAATCATTCGTACAGTCAGAGAAATGTTACCTTAGATCTTTAATTGTATTTTTCATATCGCAAATATGCAATTATTGCTGTGGCCTCGCATGCGGTTGAATAAGGTCCAAGGGAACCGGGGATTTCATCACACTCGGGCATGTTTACGCCGTTACCAGTAAAGGCCAAAAGTGGAGACAAAGGGAAAAGTAGAAGTGAAATCAGCGGGGGAAGTGGAAGAAGAGATAGCATGAGTCATAGCCAGGCCCTCGCCTGTGTAGACAATTTTCCTTACATCCTGATTTCCCATAACTGCTACTGCGTGATAGTGGAATTGCGCACCCATTGCCTTCACAGGATTTCCGTGCTCCTATTTTCCAAGTATCACAGTGCGAGATCGGGCTCGGTGATTACGGATCCACATGCTGCAGTAGTTGCATCCCAGGCAACTTGCACGAGATGCAACGACTCGGCATGGTGCCTGTCAGCGTAGTTTCTGCCGTCATGCACTGCTTTTGAAGCATTCGTGCAAACCACTTTATTGAATCTGTGACCTCGCAGCCACGGGTGCGAGGTTTTCGGAAACCAGGTATTACTTGTAGCTGTAGGAATATGAGCACATTCACGTTATCACTGTGAAAAAGATTGCTGTCGGGGAGAGAAAGCTCTTAACGGCTCCAGAAAGCAATCTAAAATTATACACAATATGCGTAAGTAATAATATATTGTTTGATTTATGTAAATTATGAAAATCACAAGAAATCAAAGTAAAGTTTGGATTATCTGTTTTTTCTGACTGATCGTGCCGCCTCTCCCATCATTAGCCCAGATAATCGAGAGTGTACTGTGGCTATCACAATCTTTCACTATGCAAAGAAAATCTATTTGAATTCCTTTAGGATAGATTAATTTTAGAAATCTTATGTTCCTCAGATTGGTCATCTTTGAAAGTAAAACAATCATTCATTGAAATTAGCAATGAACATGAGCTGTCAAGGAGGCTAGCTTAAACAAGTTGTACCTTAGTGAAAAAATTAAAATGGAATACTGATCGAGGCTATCACCAATGACTGATCAGGACCTAACTTACATAGAATTTTAAGTGGTAGACTTACATTTCAGACCCCTCAGCCTGATTTTCACCATCAGCCTCAGCTTCACCATCTTCTCTGGCTGGAGACCCACTATGTGATTTCTGTTTATCTGCCTAAAACAACAGGAGTCATGCATTAATCAATGACTTCAAAAAATATTAAACTCTCTAAAGTCTAAATAGGAGGAATTCAATGAAACCACAGAAATATCTGACAAACTCGATGAAATTTTAATTTGAAATAATGAGGGACGGATCGACCTTTATTCAAGCAGTACAAATTGAGCAGTCTTTCCCGACATCCTAGAGATAAACCAATACAACAGCATTTTCTGAGAAGGATACAAATTTCTGTAACTAGATTCCTCTGCCAATATGACTCACAAGGGAATGAAAATTTTAGTAGTATTCATCTTATATGCTTAAAAGTTTACTTTCATTTGGAGCAAATTTTGCACCCACGTACATAAATCACGATTTTAATTTAACTTGGGAAAATTCATTGAAAACAAAACATTCATAAAAACTTTAAAATATTGAACATAAATACGTAATTGATTACTGAATACTTAGACATTTTTTGATCCGTGTAATAACCCATCCCATGAAGGAATGAGATGATTCTACATTTCCTAATTAACACTGAAATAGTGATTAAATATGCCCTCATGAATCAACCATTTTGAAAGGCTGGACTATTGTTCTGGCTCCCAATTTGTAAAAAAATTGATATTCCCAGGTAAATCACAATTGAACCATTTATGCCCATGAATATTTAGCATCAATGCTGATAAAAATTGGTAAAATAAACATTAGTAGTGGAAAATAAGACTATTTTTACTGGTCTTACACACCAAAGCTTTGGAATATGCACTACATAGTGAGAAATGAGATAAAATATGTTCAGCAAGTCTGATCAACATGTATGCACTTTCATAGAAAATGTTTCCACCTTTAAAACAGGGATTTTTCCAGTACTTATAGGTACTATCATATTTCTTCCTCGGCATATCCCGCAACACATATTAATTTACTACCCTTTGCAAATTGAAAATTTCACAATAATTCACGCTTCAAATAGACCATACATGATACTGTTCCTGATACATACCACTTCTTCTGCTTCCTTTTCTATGGCGGTTAACGATTCAGCATCTGCAAGATTGTCGACAGCAATGGCCAAGAAGACATTCAGCAAGATATCTAGTAATCAGTGAGTCAGGGAAATCCAACTAAAAATGACTCAATTACTGTCATGTTTATGCCATGTCTAAAGTTGGAAATACATAGATTGAATTGGAACTGTCAATCTATTTCAAACCAAAGGTTGGTTTTTATTAGTAAGGGTTGAGTGCACTCTACTCTACGAAGGGATATTCACCAGGTGTACTCTGCATATTTTGAGAAAACTTGGTCGGTTGGTAGTAATAAGAGTACAACTGTGAAATTTCTGTACCACGACGCCTATTAAGCCAAGATTTTAGGTTCGTGAGTACTCCACTCATGACCCATTTTCCTCCAAGGGGCCCCTGGCTAATGGACCCATAGTGAGACAGTTGGTATAACAGGCACATGTCCTATTTCTGGGCTATCTTGCACTACAAAGACTATTATTGGGGGTGTCCAAATGCTTCAACTGAGATTGGAACCCAAGGTCAGTAGCCAAGCACTCCATTTAAAAGGTCACAACTCTCCATTTTATCATTTTGCAAAAAAAATTTCTTCATATTTCATTACTTCTAAGTAGTAATATACATATATTGTTATGGTGCTGGTCGATGAAAACACAACACACACTGGCCATGTTCCTACAAAACTTTGGGAGGAACTTCAATCACTCTCCCTGCATTCATTAAGCCAATTAATGATGGTTGAGATAAAGCAAGAAATCCCAAGGTTGTTCTTTTTAACTGTATTTAACAGGGAAAATGTATGCACCTAACAGGGAGAAAGACAATTTTACAGATACATGCATGAATTTTTTTTTCTGACACCATTTAAGGACCGTAAAAAAATTTAGGCTTTAATCAAAAAACTAGCAACTCAAGGCTTGATTTCCAATAATATGTATAATCTTTTAGATTAACAGTAAGTGTCCTAACAAGCCTGTAACACACCTATTGAGGCAGCTTGCTCAGTGGCATGTAAATGTAGAAGAAATATATGCATATTCACTCTGGCTACATTTTAAACTTGCATGCATGAACAATGCAGGATGAATAACACAAAAATATAATAATGATAAATAAATAAAATTTTAAATCTAGATAAGTAGAATTTCTTAGCACACTCAAAATGAAGGAGGGCAATACACCAGCATACTCACAGAGTATTATCAAATATGTACTGACTTGAAACGTAGGCTTTCACAGCAAGAATCATTAATGTTGGAGGCTTTCACGTGCAGCTGTGTACTACGCTTTGTCAAGCAAGCTTTCGCTGCCATTGCAGGTCACGTCATCAGGCGATGAAGGAGATGACGATCCTTCATTGTCTGATGATGCAACCTGCAATGGCCACGTAATAGCTTGCTTGACAAATGTAATAATAATAATAATAATAAAATGCCTTTATTCGGGCAAGGTTGAGACTGGAAAGTCCCCTCTTCCACCTAACCCCTCGATAACGTCAATGCAAGCATATTATAAAATATTAGACAAACGTTTACAGTACCAAGAATATACAATATACACTGTTTGTGAAATGTCAAAAAATATGAACAACTATATGTGAAATTTTTGTGTAAAAAAGATTTAAGCTGGTGGACAGCTGTAGCCAAAAGCCTCCAATACTTGGTATATACTGATATAAAAGTTGCATTCACATAGGCATTTAACAATAGCACTTACCCGGATAAGGAAATTTTAGGATTGCTGTTCATGTATACTTGTGCATGAGATATCAGAGAGCGTGTTTTGGAGTTGGTTTACTTGAACACATGGTTTAAATTGATAACAATGGGTCTATGATTATCATGATACAAAAGGATTGTGTGCTTTCCTCATGAATAGACTCGGTATAGCAGATATTGTAGAATTATAGATAAGCAACTATTAGCCCTAAGGATGATAGTTGAGTCAGACATCGAAACCTTGGCAGCATTTCAGCTCCTGATTAAGTGGCAGTCCAAGAGCATTTCCCATGATTAACATGATATTTCAAACATAGATGAAGGAGTAAAAAGCCTATTATATAACGAGCATTCATATTTACAGGCAAGAATTTGCGATGAAAGGATACAATTACCACAGATGAAAAGAATTATAAAATACACGCATGCTAGTACTCCGATGGATGAGACACCTCCGTAGGCTTGGATACCATCATACATGACAGCGTTCCAATCTTCACCGGTAAGTATCTAGAAAAAAATAATAACTCATTAAATCCTACAAGTTTCCCAAATTGTTTTGAAGAATAATAATATAAGAAAGTATATAAACGGCAAATTGAGGAAGATAACACTTTCATGCTAGAAAAACTTCAGAGGAGTATCTGAGACTTAATATTAAGGCAACAAAGGATACGGATACAATATTATCCCATTATTTAGTACACAAATATTTTAGATCAACAGCATATTAAATAAGTACATTGAAATTTTCATTTATGAAGCATTCACATGAATTTTAACATACATACTTTTCCTTTAAATTTGGATCACACACACATAACACATTGGGACTTTAAGAGGGAATCCATAACTAAAATTTACATTTTACCTATTGAAGAGTTAATTCAGTTACGATGATTTAATGATATAATACACAGGAGTATTATTTACCAAAGAAAATTTTACAAACCATATAATAAGTGACAGTGACAAACCCTGTTTCAGGTTGTGGCAGTCACTTTTTATGTCATTTGCAAATTTAGAAAAGGTGTCTCATGGTTAATTTATAGACTATTGTTACGGAGGCTTCCGATGTATTAATTGTGCATCAATTACTTGGCTTTTCCACACTGGCCAATATTTTTAGACAACACTTTGGATCTGACAAAGTTAACTGATGCAGGTGAAGTATTATCCGCAAAAAATTGACCAGGAAAATCTCAAATAAAAGATAGTAAATGTACAGGAGAGGTACCAAACGATATCATCAATGAGCATGTTCGACCAAAACTACACCAAACCATAAATTCAAACCCACATCTAAGAAAAGATGGCTCAATCAAGAATTGTAAATGCTTCAGCTCAGAAATAATATCCTTTTCAACATCTAACAGCAATCCAAATGACAATTTCTGGAACATCCGACTTGTGATACGAGAGTCTCAGATGTGTTGTGACTTGTATCGACCTCATTGGGAACATCAATTTAATTTTTGTCGAGTACAAATATGGAAAGGATTAATCATACATTCAAAGGTAAATTTTTGAATGCCAGCATAGTCCTGTTACGGAAAAATGTTTTGTGATTCACCAAGAGATATTCCAATACCTTTCCAAGAGCAGTCTATAGACGTATATGGATGTGAACATATTCTGTAATTAATGCACTGATTGCTTTTTCATGTTACATCTGATTCACAGTTTTCATCATTAGTTTTAATTACCACAGTGAAGTAGTAACTGAGAAAAATACACAGGAGAGTTGCATGTAGAGTGTATATTTTGATATTTACATTTTAGTTTTTATAATTGCATGATGTCAACAAGACATGTACAAGACGTCTGATAGGCCATTTAAAAGCCTATAACAATAAAAGATTATTATTTTCAATACTTTAGCACTTATATTCCTACAACAAAGGAATAATGGTAATATAATTCCGGGATGGGTTGATTCAGCTCTTTGGTTCTTGGTTCCACAAGTTCTTGATATAAACAGAACCAGAATTGATGCCAAAAGGAATATGTACCAAAATACTTGCCACAAAAAACCAATTTGCAGGCTGTTCACACGTTGAAAATGTAGGATTTCCACTAAAACCACGACATAGCATACTTAGAAAGTTTGACGTTCCAGCTAATGAGCCAAAGCCACATGAAGAAAGACCATATGATTCATATATATTACAGCTTTAATAAGGATATGACTACCTTATAATCTTAAAAAAAACTTTTCTGATCGATATCTTTGCATGGGTAACCCCTACCTAGCATGGAAGTCAGCCTCTGCATATTGTTTCCTAAATTAAAGTGCAATATAACTCGGCAAATTTCATTTTTGTATTGAAAATACCTTTAATTACGTCTGCAAACTAGCAAATCACTTCTCATTCTTAATATATCATCAAATGCACTCTGGAAAAACTATCATGCTCGGAGGACCCTAATCAAGTACATGTTGAAGTAGGTAGTGGACAGCGATTGGCTACCTTGAAAAATGGAAGGCACCTGAGCACAACACCGCAAATGGATGGCACCCACAACATGCTGTCTATCATGATATGGTGCCTATAATTTCAAACTGTATCCAGGACTGAATTGGCTGGCTCAACTGAGATATCCAAACTGCCTTGAAGGACAAGGTAGTGGAAGACCTGCAAGGGAAAGGGTGGAAGGAGGAGGAAGAGCTGATCTGGGAACTATGCAGAGGAAGAATGTTGGCCTACAAGAGGGGGTTTAGGTATAGACAAAGAACCTACATCTCAACACAGGACTTGTTACTTCAGTGGCTATAAGATGTTGCTTCTTGGAGTTCTGAGTTCCCTTACTCTGTACTTACTGCCTTCTCTTGAAGTAAACAGTCAAGGTTGAAGACCAGCACTATTCTGCATGACTTTTCTGAATCAAACATTTTTTGATCATTAAAAAAGGATCTTTTATTCTTTGGATCATTGTATGGATCAATTTAAAAATATGATCCTCTAGAGGATCATTGCTGCGATAGTTTTCCAGGGACCATAAATATGGTAGTTAGGAGCAGTCAAATTTTTTCCACCCTTAAATACACTTCAATGTTTACGAAAGTGTATGAATGTAATCATTGGTCCTAACAACATATAAAAAAATTAGAACGAGATAAATTTATGAATTTGGTCCCCATTTTTAGCATACGATTTGACTGGCCAAGTAATGCAAAGGAATGCTCATTACCTGATCACCTACATACAGTCAGTGTAAAAGGCTGTCGATTGGAGGTATGATGGATTCAATTAGCATTGGCAATTTAATTGGCAATTGGAGGTATATCGCATTACTTGCCTCCACGAAAGCTTTATGATTATTGTTTCCAAGTTTCCCTGATGATGTGACTGTGCCACATGCTCACTGTATTGCATCCCTAAATGACTGCCTCTCATGCAACTTTGTGTGATGCGATTGCTTTGAGTGGTGTTTGGAATATGGTCACTACCGTAGCACAGCAATTTGACACAACATAACAATTCCAGACCATAACTCATCTTTGATCATATTGCAACACATTGTACAACACTACAACACGCATTCATGGATACGTAATTTTTTTAGGTGAGCACCCATCATTTTTTTATGATATTTCATTAGCAAAATTATTTTTAAAATATGCAATTTAACCATAGTGCAGATTATATTCCTCTGTGAAATAGAACTGATAAGAACTAAAAGTCCAAGTCAAAGATGAAAATGAGAATTGAGGGGTTTCATCCTTCATCTTCTAATATAATGATCACTACATAGAGCGAGCGATTTTCCAGGGGTTATGAGAACTCATTAAACCAAGTTTCCACTGTATATATGAATGACAAATAACAAATCAGTAACACAAAGTAGCAGTAATTATTTACAGCAGTATGAATACTACATATACAGTGAAATCTCTCAAGAAACCGATTCATAGGGGAAAGAAAAATGATTACTTCACCAGGGGGGTTTAAACCCATTCACTGCAGACTTCGCTGAGTGGCAGGTTAATGCAAAGCAATAAAAAATGGAACCCACCACTTCGCTGGACATATAAATGAATAAAAGTGCGTAAAAAAAAATTCGTGATTTGGATAAGTTCACAACATACAGGCTGCAGTGAATGGTTTAAGACACAAGAGATATTAGAGGTATCACAAGCAGAGTGGGCTTGTGCTGCTCCTTGATACAAATAATGTTGATTCCTTTAGTAGTTTCAATTCACAGAAGAGTCACGACTCTAATGCATTGTTCAATTGATCATCTGCAGTTCTCGATGGTGTACCTCACTTAGATTATGTACTACATTGGATTCATGATAAAACATATGCTTATGTCAGCAAAACTTAAAAGGAAACCATTTTCCTGGGTTACGCAGGTGGTGCTCATTTCTTATAAAATAATTCATAACCACTAAGCTTTCAAATAAAAAAATGATGAAAATGTCTAACATTAAAGTACACTCCATAACAGCAATCATGTACAGAGAACAGGAACCTTTGTAAAATGATCTACTAATCACATGACCAAAAGAATGTTCATAATTTTGTGTACAATTTATAGATAAAATCTTACAAGGGGAGGTAATTACTTCACAACATTGGTTTGCATAAAATCAAATGGGCTACTAATTTTATTGTGTACTTTCTCTGATCCCTTCATTTTAACCAACAAGACAAGAAAATAATGGTGGGTACTTTAATCAAACATGAGTCCAGATTATAGCTTGAGTAGCCACATATGCTACATATATATTAATCTATGCGGTTAGTTCACACTAATTCACTGTAATTCATACTTTCAACAGTACATCACAAATGCCATGTGCATGCTGCTGATGGGTGATATCATAAGATCATGTAATAAAATCATGAAGGAGAAGGGATTCCACAGCTCAGAAGAACATTGAAATAAATTGGAAGCCAGGATTTGTTCAAGTACCCAATGTTTGGTCATTCATAGGCATTCATGCAAGTTACTAGGGATATCCTAAAGCTGAAAACATAAAGGCATTTTTGCCTACCAAACATATTATTTTACAAGCAGTACAAACAAACAAAGAAATATTTACCTGAAATACTGTTAGTAAACTCTGCCAGAAGCTGTCAAAGTTGCTGCGTGGCTTGTCTGAGGTATTATCGAAGTTAAACTTGCCACCAAACACTTGCATCCCCAACAAAGCAAATATGACAATAAACAGAAAGAGAAGTAGCAACAAGGAAGCAATTGACTGGATGGAGTTGAGTAAAGATGCAACCAGGTTTGAAAGTGATCTCCAATATCTGAAATGGATCAATGACATTTTTACTACATGCATCTTCAATTGGCTTATGAAGAAAATGATTTATTTCCTTCAAAGCTAAACCTACTTCTAGAATACATTGCAGAGCTGCTGCATCTACGAGCTTTGGCAGGGAGTTAAAATAAAATAGGTTTAGAGAAAATAT
This sequence comes from Ischnura elegans, assembly GCF_921293095.1. NCBI lineage: Eukaryota > Metazoa > Arthropoda > Insecta > Odonata > Coenagrionidae > Ischnura > Ischnura elegans. The sequence goes on along the minus strand of NC_060259.1, from coordinate 70,226,744 downwards.
ATCACTACAGGTAATATTTACAAATGTACTCCACTCAAAAGTAAGAGGAGAGGCAAATGTGAAGTTCAAGCTTTCTATTCTTACTAGTGCTTTCACCGTCATCAGTGTTTTATTTGGCAGTACAACACGCATACAGCTGAAACTGATTTTTTAAACAGAGATTGGCTGTATTTTGTTGGCATCCTCTGAGAATAGTTCTTAAATATAGGATGGAAATAATAAATACCACCTTTGAGTGTGGTTATGTTCCACCTTTTAACCTCGTGAAGAACATTGAATCAAGTCATTCCAATTAAAATGCTTCATCCATCAACTGATATTTTCCTATCCTTCATATTGAGCAAATGACTTTGTTGGTAATGAAGGAGATTGACATTCATAGTTGATAAATAAAACAGCAGGGTAAATTCTCAACATTAGTGGCTTATGATGAACAAACCTCTCTCCTAAGCTACAAAGTGAAATTGAAAACTGCACACCTAGTTCAATAAACCGGAGTAAAATTCACTGAGAAGGAAAAAGAACGAAGGATACAGTTAAATTCACTGAGGTACACCTGACGGCCTATTAGAAGATCTGGCTTTAAATGCTGATTGATAAAAATGATATTTTTATGGAGAATGTCATCCATTGATGAGGACATCATCAGTAGCAATCAATAATAAAAAAGACAAGGACAATGATGAGAACATAACAAAGAAACTGCAGTAGTACTTCAAATGGACGCTAATACATACAATTGGATTGAAACCCAGCCACAGTGCATTATCGATAGTCTAGCAAAGTAAGTTATAAGGAAACACATCTCACATTAGAAGCACATTTGTGACAGTTTATAGAGGTGCTACAGTAGCACTGCCAGCAAGATCCAGGAAAAAGGTCACATGCAATGCCAGTGGCAGTGCTACTAATATGTGAAAAAAATACTTCACACAATCCGAAAAATTCATCCCATGGGCCATTTAAGCAGCCAGTCTTCATTAATATTCTGAGTGAAAAGATAACTGACATAACAAAGAGAACAGCTCCTTACTCAATCATTGTTTCGATGGTAATCCAGTGATGCTTCTATTTTAGGGAGGATACTAGAATATTTAATAACCTAAAAGAGTTTAAAGTTACTTGGTTTTTAGGAATCGATATTAAAGTAGTTGAAAAATTTTTTATAGTCACTTGGCTTGAATGGCCACCTCTACGACTTCAACACTTTCAAGATCACAGATCACAACTGCAAAGTTGATTGTTCATCTATGCAATTACTTCAGATGGTGCAAGTTCAAAAGCCACCTTTATCATCACTGCCTTTGAAGTAATATTTTAATGCTTAGGAGCAATCTTGGCACAGAATAAAATACAACACACTTGAATACATTTAAGAAGGTTGCTCCTTATTGTTCGTCATTCAAGCTCAACATCTAGCAATGGATTTAATGTTTTTATAGATGTGATCAAAGACCGTTTGCCTACACATACTCAGCCAAAACTGTTGCAGGAAATGAGCATTTCATCTAAGGGAGTGATGCCGCAAAAAATCTTTACTTGCAATTATCTCTTGAATCTTGCGACTATTTCTTTATGTGAAAGAAAGCCGTGACTTTTTTTTCTACATTGCCTGAATAGTTCAGTATTTAATTGAAATATTCCTGGGGAAACCATTCAACACAAAATTGGTTGATAGACACACGCTCAAAAGCCATTTATAGATTGATAAGTCTACAATCCCAAACAGTTCTCACAGAGGACTTTGGATGAAATAGAGGGGAATTCCTCAACCTAGTGAGCAAAGATATACATATGCACTACCCTCACTACTACTTCCCCTACTAGATCCCTCCTGCCAATTTTCCATCACTCCACACTAAATAAGGGCTAAAAAGAACTGAAGAGGCAAAATAACAGTTCAGTGAAATGAAGCTGTTCAACAATGAAAAGTACTATAAAACCATGATATCATAAATTCCGACACTGCACTTATATGGCATACACTGGCTGCTAGACTATACTCATGAAGATGTACATATGAAATAGTTCATTAAGTACATATGGGTTACAACAGATGGTGGCAACAATGAAGACCATTCAACGCTACTGAACCCATGCCATGCCGGGCACCATACCCCTCCCCTTCTTCCTCTTGTCTACCTCTGTCTTGCCTCTAGTAAGCAAGAATGCCAGATGAATAGGAATTACATATTCCCAGACTAATGGAAACTGAAAATGCCCAAGCAAACAGGAACTGTGAGTGTCCAGGCAAACAAGAAGCATGAAGTGAAGTGATTGTTCCTGGTCAAAGTTTGTTTTGCTGCTTGCATTCATTTTAACACTTTTCTTAGCAGTCAGTTCATGCTTTGTGGTTTTTCCATGTGATATTGACTACACCCAGCACATATTGATACAAAAAATTTAAGCAATACTTTTCCTTCAGTAATATTTAATACTTAATAATAAGTATTCAGAACTATGAAAAGGATCAAAATGAACAATTCTACCCACCTCTACAAAACATAGTCAAAGGCTTGTGCTCTCAATGGACCAACTTTTTGAAGAAATTTTTATGTCACTACTCATAAACAAGAAATTCAAATGCTGGGATCATTCACTCAGACCCAAAATAGTACTTCATTTTAAGTATTCAGTAGATGAAAGGCAAAAGTATGCATTGAAGAAATAAATTACTTCCTTCTTTAGTCATTCTCTCATACGTATACATGTGACAGTTTCTGCTGACTTAGGTATTATGGGTTTGTGATGTCATTAGAGTTCCAGTTCATTTACTCAAACAAGGGGAACAGATCACTGAGGGAAGGAATTTCTTACAAGAGTGTACACTTCTATGAACCATGGTAGGCCAATAGAAGATATAAAAGTAGCGGAGAAGCAGTGACCCACTCAGTAGGAGTGAGTGATATCATCATTTTACATATGATAAATTTAGGGCTGTTGACTTAAGCGGAAAATAGCTCAAAAAGTAGATGGAAGATATGCGACACCATATAAGTGCATGGTAAAATTACACTAAAAAATGCTTAAGTTTCATTGTATTAATGGAACATTTGAGGCAATCAATGTCATTATCAATAATACTATCATTTCATAAAAAGAATATTATGTTCACAGTAGAAAGTATTTATAATTATGGCTAATTTTTCATTCAACTATACATATATGAATTGAAGACATTTAAATCTATTACATACTTCATTGTGAACAGTGTCTAATGAAATATTAAATCATGATACTATTGCAAATATTCACTATACTGAAAGTACTTACTTTGTGACTTTGAACACCCGTAACAGACGAACACATCTAAGCACTGAAACTCCTAAAGGAGGCATCACATCAGTATGTGTTAAAATCAATTCTCCAATACTTCCTATCACAACAAAGCAGTCAAATCTGTTGAAAAGGGACACAAAATATCCCTGAAAATATAAAATAAAGCACACTTAAAAATTATTTTGACACAAAAATGTACATACCAATAATTTTTACATTAAATTGTTTTCTTATCTGGCAAAGGAAGTAAAAATAGTTTCAATAATACTAAAAATTATTGCATCTTTCTCCAAAATGACAAGGCATTCATGCATAAATTATTCAAACAAGTGAACAAAACATACAAATGTACATACCAAGATAACTAACTTCATGGCAGAGAAAGAGACAGAATCACATAGACATTGTCACATAAGAAAACAAATTTTTGCAAGATAAATTTCAGTAAATTACAGCTATGAAGTAGTTTTCCACAAAGGTGAATGGAAAATTGAATCAATGGCAGCAATATCTATTAAAATGCTTTTGGGCACTTCAGTAAGTGTTAAAAATCAACTCTCCAATATCAATCACAACAAAGCAGTGGAGAGACAATAAAGTAGTCAGTGTAGAAAAAGGAAAGGATGAGTTTCACATTATATTATTATAAATAAAAGGCACAAAAGCAGAGAATACAATAAACAGAAATATGGAAAAAGAAAATGATAGACAAGAGCATTACTGATTGAGGGAAACAAGTGATGATGAAAAAGATAAAATCATATGTGAAAGCAATGCATGAAATGAAATCACAGCACACAGCAGTGAGCCAGGTCATACTGAGTGTATGTTACATGGAAAATTTTGCTATGATCTTTTCTAAGGATGAGTCGGTTCTTAAAGTTTTTCGGTTCTCGGTACCGGTCTGGTTCTCCCCTATTGGTTCTCAATACTTGGTACCAAGGATGAACTCTTATTATCCAAATTAATGGCAACTTTAAATGAACAACCACAAGAAGTGAATGAAAATAATTTCAATAAGGAAGTAAATTAGTGGGAAAGCTCTGTAAAAAAAACTTAAGATAGCCTCCATAATTTTGAATTTTTACCCCATGTGGGCCTAATCTATTCTTTTTTGGGCAGAAATATTGCCTGCAGTACTGAACAGGTGTTCACTGAAAACAGTAGTGGTCAATGTTGATTTTGAAGGGCCACGTTAATATGCTAGGAGCACAGTTTACATACTGCATAGCATCAGGATCAATAGTGAAACTCCTCCAACTTCTGACAACATCATCCGTTAATTTGTTGTCACTTGCGAGTCAGTTCAAAATATATTCTGAATTCTGCGAAGTAGCTTAAATTGTAACTTTAATTGACAACTTATTCCGATGCTTCACAGTCACACTTCTTATAACCTCAACAATCATCTGCTCAACGTGCCGGTACGGCGACACCATGGATAAACTGAGCGGCTGTGACCTATTGCAAAATTGTAATGCGGCGTTGCATTCTGCAGGATAACCACACTTTCCGATGCCTTACATAGGTTTATCAACTTACGAACAAGCTCTCGGAATGCATCTTGTTCGTAAGTCAAAGAATAACTGTTTATGTTCATGATTCAATCGTGATACCACTTTGAGACGAAACGATTTTCCGCCGGCCGCCGCTAATGATACAGCACACGGCAATGCAGAGAGTCGTCTCGTCTGAAAGCCACCTGAATTTCATGAGAACGGCGGCCGGCAAAAGTCGTTTTGTCTTAAAAGCGGCCTCAATGTAGCATTGTATGAATTTCACGCCACATACAGTGTATTGCCGGGCCAAATTGAAATGGGCACCAGGCCATCAACAGCCAGATTCGACTCATTTGAAGACATCCATAGAGACCTATGGAAAGTAGAAAGAACGGCGCCGTGCCGTGGATGGCGGCAGGCAAAAAGTCAGCTCGTCTGAAAGTGGCCGCAGCTATTGAAATGTTACAATGGTGACGAGAGCGACAACCTGAGGAACCCGTAAATGCATGTTTTAGCGAGCAACTCTCAAAAGAAAAAAACATGGACGCCATGCAATCAGAAAGTAATACATGCATTTTTCTTATCTTTTTTTCACTTTTTGGCCTTGAATATGCTGCACACCATTTCGACTTTGGGTGCCAAATTCAAATCCTTGCAACTGTTTAGAGCCCATTCCAAAGTTCCGACTTTATGCGATCGGTCCTCGATACTGGTTCCACAGGCCAAGAACTGGCAGTACCGAGAACCAGGTATCAGAACCAACCCATCTCTAATCTTTTCCCAACAGAACTTATTCATTCTAGCATAAAATGATTTGAGCTTTTGCACAGATATTAAGTAACAATCTATGTTTATACAAATCAATTGTCAAAGATATATGAAGGACTGTTTCAAAGAAAGAGTATTTTTGAAATAGTTCATTTCAAAACCGACCAACTCATCCATTCACTAAGCAAAACTATCAAACACTGCAAGTGAAAAGTTGAAATAGAGAGCACAAATGAAAGTAGACAGCTAAAATTTGATCGGATTATAAGTCTCTGAAAGGAAAATGCAAAAAAAATATCATGAAGTTGTACTGAGGCCTGCACATATGAATTAGCAGCTGAAGATTATTTTTCTATGCAAAAACACCTTACTGCAGCATGAAAGGTCTTGACTAGCACATTCTACATTTGATGTGATCTTCTTGGACATTAAAAATGTGCTCCATAACACAAATATGAAACAAATATTTGTTGAAATAATAATCAACATTAAAAGTATAACCTAAGTTCATTACTGCATTAATAACTGCATAAATGCATATTTCAGAGCAATTAGATGAAAGCATAAGGTGATAAGGTTTTAGAAATCACAGAGAAATTAGTTCTCCATGAAAACAAAGAAAAAGTGAAATAAATTCCCCAATGTTTCAGGAAGTTATGGGCAGTGAGCCCATTGTGACCTTATGATGAGTTCCAAGAGAGGGTAAACAAATGGGAGAATTTTCATCATGGCTTCAGGAAATTTAAACACACAAAAATACATTCAGCAGCTTAATGTTATTCCTAAGAAGACAGCGAAGTGAAAGAATGGATACTTGTATCATTCCTTGAAGTTCATTTTTCCAACTGATCAGCAGAGTTGAGAAAGTCACAAAAAATATTAACATATTGATCTATGAGGAAGCCCACAACATTAAAACAAATTCTCATATAATGAATTATTTTCTCTCGTCCCTTTGAAAATTATACGTTAAGGTACTCATAAAGTTTTATTTGCAAGAAACTTTGTAATCACAAACAAGGTCAAAGTTTGATTTCAGTTTCCCAATGCAGCCAATAAATATTGCGAAATTGTAACATTATTATTCTGCAAAAATAGAAAAATTATGCAAAATATTCAAAATTCTACAATTTACAAGGACAATACATAGAGTCAAAGATTTATATTTATAAATGAAAACTATATCAAATCATCACACATGCATATGCTTGATTTCATACTTCATGCCTTCTGAGGTCCACCAAGCCTCAAGGATGTGAAAGGGCATTATAAGAATCTTGTAGATATCTTGTGAACACCATGATGAGGTTGAGTAAGGTTTACATGAACTCACCCATTTTAACCAATAGTTACTTTAGTAAGTAAAACTTTTCCTCTATAAAGAAAATCTTTTCCTTTGCTCTGCAAGCTCTCAGGCAACCATCTTTTCCCAAACTTAATACCTAATAATGAACATACATGACCCTAATGTGCTTTTATACATTACATTCAGTGAAATAAGTTGAAGTTTTAATGACACACATACTTGCCCCGGTGGACATAGTCTTCACATAGCTGAGTTTCCCCATTTTGAGGCACCAATTTCAATTTCCACTAAAATCAACCCCTCTTCATTAGGAAGTATTAGCCTAGACATACTCACTGCATTTTGAAAAGCCATTGCATTTTCCCATGGGACTACATTGATACCTCCATTGCAAAAACTCTCAAAAATCGCCCACCAAATCAAATGCGCTCATCTAGTAGCCCAACAATACGAATCCACTCAGCTGGCGGTAGCAGGAGCGTAAATGCTAACATACAAGCTTGGAGTATAGGAGATGAGCGTTTATGCTCTGGACACTACCAGCGGAGCGGATTTGTATTGTTGGGCTACTAGATGAGCGGATTTGATTTGGTGGGCGATTGTTGAGTGTTTTTGCAGTGGAGGTATCGACATATTGTCCAGACTGTGGTCCTCAATTTCGGCAGGTTGACATTGAGCAAAATTTATAAATAAAACTAACCAAAGTCCATTATGATATACTAATGGATACTTTTAAACATGTAAATTAAAAAAATAATGCTCATAAAACTTGAACATCAATTAAAAAGTCAACTACATTTTTACAATCCATTTCAAACATATGTCTATCAAGTGTTAATCCCAACTAAGCTGATCAGTTCAATGTACAGGTATCAATCTCAACAAGACAAAAATGATGCTCTATCTGTTAAAAAAAGACTATTCCTTTGTGGCATGAAAAAAAACATACATAGAGAACATGCAAACATAGATTTCATAGAAATACGGGCAGATGAAAAATGTAGTCTATCAATGATAATCTGAACAATCTAATCATATAGGTAGGCTGCAAACAAGAGCAAGTGTTTTTTATCAGTATTCATGGATACGGCAGTATCACTGAAAAACATTCATATCACTTTTCAAGTGAGATTTCTTTAACTCTCTGGAACCCATGCGCGCGACAGTCATGTAAGAACCATCTAATTATTTTTTCTTGAAGTTCTAGCAGCATTCCACATTTCTAATTGTAGGATACAGTGAAGGTAAGACCTGTACAACTAGTATTTTTTATTGGCATCAGATGCCCCCTGTCTCAAGATTTTTTTTGTTTATACAGCGCGGGCCCAGCATATGACAGACGACCACAAAATCACACGAGAATTTTTGAAATAGAAAACTATATGGGTGGATGATTCTACATGTACAGCCACTGCTTCACAAAAAACAAACGCTGAAAATACTCAGAATTTTGCCAGGACTGGATGGAGCTGCATGAGATTATTTAATTTTTATTAGGGATGGACGGATCCAGGATTTTTTTTGGACTTCGATCCAGATCGAATCCTTGATTTCAGAGCCAGATCTTTGGATATTTTCGGATTCAAATACATTTTCAAATTCCTGTTCTAAAACGAATTAATTATTCAGGTTTCTTCTAGGCACATACAATCAAAGGAATACTTTTTAGATTTACATACACATTTTAATATTTTTCCTGATTAAAAATCATATTTATAAGCTTTCAAATTATTTAAAAAAAATGATAAATCTTTACATGCTCAGGATCTAAACTGTTACGCTTGCATTTGGAAATGAAAATAGGTTTCAATCTTCGCATAAACCAATGACTGAATTTTAATATTCCTCACATAAGTTTCCACAGAAATTTGTCACTTTCTCATAGCATACTGACTTGTGTCTCACCTGCAAATTATTCAGTTGCAGTGAGGTGGATTTTGCACTTCCTCCAGATAGTTTCATGCCACAGTGCACGCATATGATTCTCTTTATATCAATGAAAATGTTTCTGCTCAATGAAAGACATTTCTATCTGTATATCATAGAATTAAATTGCAACTGTGCAATCTGCAACACAATTAACAATGTTTAGAACAACATTAGGGTCACATGCGATGAGTTGCGGAAACAGAACTAGATGACCTCTCAGCAAGAGGATGGGGTTGGCAACAGAAGTGTGAAAAGGATAGGTTAGGGGAAAGAGCACGCTTCCCCTGTCTTTCAAGTAATAAGGCAACAACTGAGGGAGTCAAGGATGACCATGTCAGATCTTACTGATTTGTGATGTCGTTGCCTTCAAAGCGAAGCTGGGTGACCTGTGTGATGTATACAATTAGGATTTCGAGGCCGTATCTTCTTGTTTGACAATACTGATGCCATGCCTGTTTCTTTGAAAATTGTGCTGTTTGGGCAATGCTGAAAATTGGTATGGTCTTGTTATATCAAAAAAAAAAACCTTTGTTTTAATCAATTTGAGCTTAAAAAACCTAAAGATGTTAGAAATGCAACGCAATTTTTGAATCTCGTACACGCCTTCCAATTGCCGAAAACTATCGAGATGTCTTTGGGCCCAGTAAGTCACTCACCTAGCATTTGTTCTCCAGAAACGGAGAATTGAAGCAGGTAAGATGAAAAAGGCCAATGAGTGAGATTGGGTAGGGATGAAACATGCTTCCATTGTTCTTGCGTAACTTGATATTTTTCTTCAAAGATAATGATTTATGGACTGTGTGGTCTCGGAAAGGAAAAAATATCAGAGGCATGGGGTGATGGAGGGCCGACGGTGTCTTTTTTTTCATCTGCGACGTAGTGCCTTTTGATGTGTTTGTTGTCCTATGGCATTGAGATTCTCCTGATGGTTGTTCAATCTCTTTGTAAGAGTCACACTATGTGCCTGTCCTATTTTGCCATAAAAATTTGCAAGGCTGAAATGCTGTTGCGTAACCCCTACGAGAGCTTTTAAACAAAATGGTTCATGAGTAGGATAAGCATCGCAGTGCAACGGCGTGTACAAAGATAGGATTGGAACTCTTCCCACTTCCTTGTATGGGACGCTTCATTCACTGAAGCATAGATTTAAAATTTCAAATCCAGATACGATGTTTCCAGCAAATTTGGATCCGAATTATCCAATGAAGGGCGCTATCTGCAGATATTTGGATCCGAGGTATCCAATTTGACTATACCTAATTTTTATATAGATTTTCTAACATAAACCTTATGCTCCATTTTATTTTTTTTAAGGAGCAAGGTAATTCTGGATGTATATATGCTAAATTTTCCCAAAGTTGAATTCATTTCTTTCTTAGTTCAGATCGCGATCCGACGTATTATTTCTTGCATTCAATGTTTTTTTCACGACCTAGTATTTTAATCTTTGTTATAGCTTTACATTACCAAATAGTTATGAAACATTTAAGTAGTAGCAGAATAAAAGTAATGTTTTTCATGCAGCCACTTCACAGCCACGCGAGTTCTACTTTAACTCCAAGTTGGTTCCAGAGGGTTAAAACAATTAACACTTCTCCAGGACATAAAATCCATCACACTTTCATTATTAGTCTTAATACAAAATTACAGGATGCTCATGATCCATACATTTGTGTTCCCCATATAAGCATGAGACTGTTGAATTCAATTAAATCCATGGATGGAGAATCAAATAGCAGTGTCATTGGTTACACTTTCTAGTAGTGGACAATAAATAATTAAACAAGATAGAAGACTCAGCAAAGACTTAATTTTAGTAGATCACCAGGGAGAGAGAAGGTATTATTTAAAAAGTCGAAGGATAAATTAATAATTTAGATTCAATGTCAATGACAAGGGCTAGGATTAGTAATTTTAATTGGATGAAAAGAAAAAAGGATCCCAGTTTAATCACATCTTGAATTCAAACCACCATTTAAAAAGCCACAAAAAGTATTAATAGCAATTGAGAAATAAAATTTGGATTTTTATGGGAATAATCTCATCACATAACGCTGCATAAAATTAAATGCATCCATTACAGTTGCTGAAGAAGAATTTGCTGCTCATATTTTAACCAAAATTCAAATTATCCACTTCTTCAAAATGACTAAGAAAGACTGGCTATTCCAGTATTACTACTTCTTGCAAACAAGAAATTAGATAACTTTAGTCTAAATCTTCATTCCATGTGAGTTACTTCATTGGGAAAATGCCTCTTCTTTGTTTTAAGCGTTCAAATTCCAACGTCTACATTGTAATAAGAAAATTTTCAAAAATTTCTGAGTCCAAAATCCATAATAACATTGGTAACAAAAGTTACTAGGCTCCATCTCATACCTTTTACTGGTTAAACCTTTGAGATGCATGAATAAAAAGTAAAATAATGATAATATAGATTTTGAAAACATAGAAAAACTAATCTAATACAATAGTAAACAAGCATGCAAATAATAAAGCATTCCAATAAAGATTCAAACATACAGTGATCACCATACACACATGCAGTTTAAATATATAAATTTGTTAAAATAGTTAGGTACTAAAAAGTTTTTCAATTTACCTGAAATCCTAAACTGTACATTTTTAACAACATCTCCATGGAAAATAACGCCACAAAGAAGAGATTTGTTACTTCTGAAAACATAAATTAGCAGGTTAATTAAAAGATGACAGTAGAGAATGTAATGCACATTAAATATCTTTAGGGTTTCAAAACTAATTTCTAATTATTGCATGAATAGGAATTGAATAATAAAGGATGACTTATTCTACTGCAACTACAGAAATTATTTGCACTTAGTTAGGAGAAAAATGAAAAGACAAACGATAATTACATCATAATTTTCCTCAATCAATTTTGTGTAAAGCTAGCCATCAATTTTATGTATTCATTTTAATAGTTCACATGAGTGATGCAGAACAATAATTGCTCATAAAACTACATAGCCCTTTGGTAGAAAACCATGATATATTAGAAAATCGCATTATTTCATTTATTACGGAAATTACTGATTTTGATACTATACTAATTTTGAAATAGCACTCCACCAAAATGCTGACAATGATGATTCCTAACTAGGAAACAAATCTTTCTATAACAACACAGGCCATCAATCGATACACATATTGCCAACAAGCCATCCTAGGGTACTAACTGAATATAATCCCCGCGATGCTGCCATACTCCACAAGTAGTTGCTATAAGCTAACTGTGAAGGCAGCTGACTGTCTGACACCCTGAGGAAGGCTAATCTGCACCACTTGTTTACAATTATCTATTAATGATTCACATCTGGGAAGTCACATCAATCAGTAAAAATACATGTAAATGTAAATATGACACTTTTATTGATAACATGGATGATTACTTATTGGAAATGGTCCAGCATGTGGATAATGATACTTTCAAGAATAAAATGTCATTAATTCCAGGTTTAATAAGCAACCTTCTATGCATAAAAAATGACAACTCTGTTGCGCAACGGTTTAAGTCTAAACAGTATAAAATTTAAAGCCAAATAGTGGACAAACCAATAGACAACAGACCAATAAACCAATTTTGGTAGGATAACTTATTCCCGATATGAGAAGTATAAAACTCTGCACTAGGCTCACTAAACCAAAAAGATTATGTAAAATGTGTTTCCTAAATGGTATTTCAGCACACAACACAAATGAGAATAAGAAACATTATACAATCAGTTTTCCTGTGTACCTTTTCAACCTGCTATAATTTATTTCCTAACTCAAGTGCAAATACTTTCCGCACAGACAGTGATAACATTCAATTCTAGTAATAAGCTCAACTGTTGTTTCCTTTAAACATAAATGAGACTCCTGACTTATGACAAATAAAAGCGTTGTACATGAGGCAACATGTTTGGTTGCCACAAAAATCTAATTTAATTTTGTACATGCCTTATATTTTATATATGCAATTCATATCTTACCTTGAAAATGATCAAGCCACACAGGTTGCTTGTAATGTTCCGTGGCTAAAACACCCGTATTGAGGAACACAAGAATTATTATAAGCCAGTAAAAGGCTTGTGACTTTACAGCTTTCCTACACGCCCTTCTCATGCGACGATTTATTCTGAAAAATAAAAGCTAGATTTTGGCTACTTTTAAATCATATCTGCACCTAACAATATTTTTAGGAGAGAAGAGTGAAGTCTCAGCATAATTAAAAGTAAAATGTACCTTTTTCCTCTAGGATCATGCCAACCCATAGTTTTGGACAGACTCTAGAGGAAACTAGGTAATTGTGAGAATTTTTATTAATATCATTCCCATAAGCTAAACTTTACTTTTCGGGCTCAGCACCTTTGTTTTTATGTATGTATATTCTATACTAGAAGAGTTACCTTTGCCCCAATTTTCATTCACAAAATCTCATTTGAGTTATCATACATCTTAGTGGAATTTTCATCAGCTATATATTACTGGATGCATGCGTCTCGTCCAGATCAATAGGGACATATTTCAATGATTATTCTATAACAGCAACTAACCATTCCATGGAATTTCATACAACACAACTGATGTCATCATATTTGATACGACAGCATGGAAGTACTGTGCTTATGATCCCACTAGTGCGGTAAATGATTCATTAACATTAACGTCAAGTTCTTTACATGAGTGGTGTGTAGATTCAAATCAAACATATCAATGGCATTCTCATGAGCATACCCAGCAAGGTTTTGCTGAGCAGTTGCACAGCTGCTTTCATTAGAAGCCTGCCTCTTTCAGCTGACAGAGGAGGTAGGTTGGTGACATTCAGGCAAGCTAAGACATGATGAGGTGATTTAGCTGAGGTGTTATGAGTATCAACGAGATTCCAAAGCAATAGATTCAGTTAGGTCTGACAAAATATTGTGGAACATTCTGACAAATGTGTAAAGAAACTTAGCAATGTACCCTGAATTTTTATTTGAACAATGTAATTTAATGCTGCTGCATCATTATTAGAGGTACGTGTAAATACATAGCACTTTCATTTTAATTTTACAGTACTTCCAATTAGAGTTTATAGCATTTTGTAGCATCATTTTTTTCTTTATTTTCATAATGTATCATTAGTAGATGAAGACAAAATGAGGTGAAACACAGTTATTTGACAAAATATGGAATAGTTTAAATAATTATGGGGTACAACAATAATAAATAATGGAATAAGATATCTAGTAAATAATAAAATAAGAGATTGGTAGCCTAAATATCACTTTCAATAGTGGAGCATCAACATAGAATAAGTTTCAATAATTTCTTCCTTCAGCTGGTTGCATCTGTCAGTCACAACTAGATTGTATTGTCTGAAAAACCTCCCTGCATTGACTCTGCTAACTGGTGCCCAGATTGTGTGGAGTGCAGCATTAACAAACTTAGTTTTTTCTAAGGAGATGGCAAGAAATATTTGCTCAACAATGCAGAAGTTACCAGGGTTCTCTCTCAACCTCTCTAGTAGCTGCCAATGAAAATACATATAACCATCTATGAAGCAGTGAGGCCAGTGGTGTAGCTAGGGGGCCTATGGGGTCCGGACATCCCCCTCCCCTAATTGTAAAAACACAATTACTTTGCTTCATCATAAAAGTAAACAAAATATTGAAATGCCAAGAATTTAGTAAAGTTTTTTGACAGTAAAAAGTGTTAAAATTAGTTTCAAACCCTATACTACCTGTTTTAAAAAATTTTCCCCCAGACCTTCATAGTTTTCGACCCCCCCCCCCAAACGAAAATCCTGGTTATGCCACTGCCAACGTCTCATGGCAGTACTCACACAAGTTTCCTGCAAGACCTCCACACTTATGGTGAGAATCGAATGATCACTCTGTCCCAGTTCACGCAGTGCCAACTGGCCTCCTGCCGCTCTCCGCCGCCCAAAACTACCTGAGCCATGGTGAAGCTACAATGTCACTATCATACTTGGTCACTGAGGCGTTCCACCAAGTTTTACCACACCCACCCACAGTCGCTCTCAGCCACAATGCTATTCTTAACACATTCAGAGCTGAGCACGTCAATTGACATGGTCCTGTCCAAGCCGAGATACGGAGCACGAAAACCACTCTCTATTTTTCTTTCTTATTTTATAGGCCGATTCTGATGATGTTCATGAAAATCGGGCCCGCATTGAATGTGTTAAATAATAAGACAGCAGGCTATCCTTACGTAAATGCCTACAACACAAGTTGGGTGATGGAAGAACAGGGTGATACATTCTCCGATTAATGAGTTGGAGTCAGACGTGGGCGCTGACGACATTTTTGTCAGTGGTGGCTACTGACCCTCTTCTGACCCAGCAGTAGTGGCACATACAAGAAATGCCAAGGAATAATTTCCATTTTATACACGTTTGTTGAAAGGGGAGAAGAGGGAGGAGAATGTAAGAAGAGGATGTTACAGTACTATTCCAAAGCAAACAAAAATATGACAATAGAATGAGGAGTTCCTCCAGTGGCTGAGGCAACTGCTTCTGGTCTATTAACTGACGAGATGATGAAAACCGGGACTCGCATTCTCCAACTCACCATCAGTCAGAAATTATAGGAATAGAATTGGGTATTCAAACCCTTGGCTGCCTAGTCCTTATCTTACGCGGAGGTGAAGGAAATAATAAGCATATAACTAATATAATATTGGAATGGAATGCCTTCCCCTCCTCACCGTGACACCCACTGGCCACTCATTACTCATGCAACACTTCGTGGCACACTCACTATCACCATCTTCCTCGCCCTACCCCAACTCCTACCTCACCTATACTCCATTAGTGGGAAAACATGCAGTGGTCGGCAAGAGAAAAAGTCACTAAGCAATGGGGAGGGTGACAAGCTCTAGACAACACCTCACGACACTGCTGCTTTACAGCTATGGTATGTTATATGGAGGAGGTGGCCAACAGTTGATGCCACAGGTTAGCACTGAAAACATGTTGAAATTTCAAAATACGAGCCTGGAATTAGAGCAGGGACTATTTTGCCATCTCGCATCCACACGTGTGTTCAAGCAATTCACCTGTTCGCATGACACAATTTTAATTGTGCCTTCATACATACATCAGATGGCGCAATGAGGTGCCCCATGGAAAACGCCCTTTAATCCTTCCAGTGATGAATTTTTAAACCCGCTTTACACCAGCCTAGTACTTGATATCTGAACCATACATGGATGCTCATAAATGTAAACACAGCACTGTACAAATGTTAAAAGCTTGTATTGAAAGAAAAAATTGAAGGTGTGTAATACTGCCCTGTGAGTGGATTGTTCTTCACCTAGTAATATTCCAATGCAACCGGTAAAAATAACAAATATTTGCTGTTCATACCTGTCAAAATCTTTCTTTTTCTTCCGAAACCAGGACTCCTGCTGTATTTCTCCTTCATTATCATCTATTCTATCTGCTGATTCCATTTCATTATTCATTTTAGCTGCAAGAGGATACAAATTATGAAAATATTTTTAAGAAAGAATAAAGTTCAAAGCAGATAACTATAGTGAGTATTCAATGCAGGTATGAGACTTACATTTTCCTTCCTGGCCTCTGTCTTCACCCTCCGGTTCAATATCCTCCGCCTGCGTTATCCAATCTAAATAACCACGTAAATCGTCTTCTATTTGCTGCTTTTCTTTTAACTTATGGAATTCCCCCCTATTCTTAGCTTTCTCTCTTTCTTTAGAAAATTCTCTGTGCAATAAATAGAAGGAGAAATTAGGCTATTAGTCCAGAATTACAGAAAGAATTTAAAAAATAGAATGAAACACTCAGTACGTATATATAGGCTGAAATGTTTCAATTCCACAAACTAAATTTAAGACATATTCGAAAAAATTTGATAGAATTCTTTCCATGCATCACCTCATGCACAGAGGTTTTCTTGCGAGTTATTCATCATCAAATGTACAACATTATTCCACCAAATAAATTTATGTACATGTATTCTCTTACAGTATGCCCACCGAATATATATATTTAAAGTTTATAAATGAAGACGAGCATTAAAAAGGTCACTTAAGTTTATAAATTAGACGCGTAAACCAAGTCATTAAATATGCAGCTACACAAACCTTTTCTTGTTAGCCAGTGTATTAATGCTGGTTGTTCTAAAGGCAGTCGGAAAACCGAGGCACGGAACGAACAGAGAACATAAGGATACTGCTTTTCCGTATCATAATCGGCGCTCAACCTCTACACAATTAACGCCATTTAGTAATCACAGAATGATAGCAAACGACAAATTGGACATGATATATTTGGCCGGTCTGCCTTATGACCGGCCAGAAAAATTTTTCACATTAAAGGAAGATCTCATGGCGTATAACAAAATATGATAGAAGTCTTAATTAGAACAGAGAGTCAAAGGTTACTATAAAATACGGGAAACTTGTTAAGACATACAATAACAGCAGCGGCTTTCCATTCTAGGGAGGAAACAAAGTCTCAAAAATGATTAACTTCAAAAGCCGTATCACCCAAGAAAGAGCACATGTTGTTGAGGAAACACCTCTTTTCAGGAAGGAGCACACGAAAGACATAATATTACTATATCACTTCCGTACAACCACGTAACTAAGTGACTACGAAATAAAACCACCAGTTTGAAGACCTCGCGCCATGTTTGTTTACATGAACGTTAAAAAAGAGGATTCTCAATACATCACAAAGTGTAGTCACTCACCGCGCATTTAAATGTGTCCACGAAAGTCACCACACGCGTCGCTAACGGACAAAGTGATCCGAGTCGCGGGGAATTAAGATATAATTAGGGGTGTAAGTCAAAATTTATAAACAAAATTATGTAATCTATCAAATTCATTATCTTTTCAATTCTATTCCTCGCAACAACAAGCATTATTCAGCAAAATATTGGAAAAATAGGATCGCATTGCACTCATCACCGCGTCGCGGACATTTTTGAAAACCGCTTAAAATTGACATAAAAATCAGTCTTGTAAGTGTTGTATGGTATTGAAACTCTTATTCGCACTCCCTTTGTTTATCTAGCTTTTTCTTGTTGTGCGATACGGAATCCGCAGGGTGTACCCAAAACTGAAGAAGAAATGAAAATTATGCAGAAAATACGAGTAAAAGTTTATCCACCGCAGAAAGACACCAACAGGGTACGTGTTTTTCTTATTGTGTACCGAAGTGCTCACATAGGTAGGAAAAATTAGTTTTAAGAAGTTAAATCACGGTTCGCTACCACTTAGCCTTGCTCCAGAAAAGTATTATTCAGTCGGGACGCCCTTATTTCGCAAATATTTTCAAGGGCTTCCCGATTGTCTTTCGCAAGCTCTTACCTAAAGTATACCCTATCTCTAGTTTGCGATATTGCGAATGTTGCCCGGTGAAACTTCACCCAGTCAACACAACAATTGTAGCCACAATGTGGCTGTACTGTGGTCATAGTGGGTTGCGATTATGGCCCCATAATGGTTTTGACCCCGGCCAAAGTGTGGCCCGCCATAATGTGGCTTAAGTGTAGATCATACACTTTCTTTATATCCATTGAATCACCTAACTTCCAATTTAATAACTTACCAACTAACCGGTATCAATAGCAACTGTAATATACTGTAATATATGTTTGGTTTGCCAATCTGTGGCATTCCTGAGACGATCCACAGTGTGGCCATACTTGGGCATGTTTGGCAAGCCAAACGATGGCTTGCCGCATGGCAACCACAGTCTGGCCATAATATGGCAAGCTGTGACTTGCCGTAGCCATAGTTGCCTCAGGTTATTCGGCCACAGTGTGGCCATAATTGTTGTGTTGACTGGGCAGTTATGTCAGTTTTTAGTGAAATAATTTGCTTTTGTTGTGCATGGATGGAAACTAATGACTTACTGTTTCAATGCACTGTTATTTTTAAGAATGATACACTTCAATGGAACTAGTTGTCTCGTAAAAAGTTACACAAAAAGTATAGAATTACATTTTATTCATTGTTGGATGAAGGAAGATAAAACCAGAAACCAGCTCCCTTCAATAACACTCCTTGAATTTTTTCAATTCCACATCTATCTAAGCAATAATTCTCTACCGTGACTTTCATGGAAAAAATCTTTCCTAAGGTCTTTCAATGGTTTCCGGCTCAACTTTGTGGAAGTTGAAGTTCTCAAATGATGATACGACTTCGTTTTCTTCCGCAGATTTATTTTCTCTGTATGACATGTTTAAACCTCAAGAGGTCATTTTCAAGTACCATTACCAAGTACTTGAAAATGACCTCTTGAGGTTGAAACATGTTACGAGAAAATAAATCTGTGGAAGAAAATGAAGTTGTTTTGTCATTTGATTCCTAAGGTCATTTACGTAATAGAGCGGAAGTAAAAAAGCAGGATTGTGCTGTAGGTTTTAGACTATTTACCAAGATTATTTCTGTGGGCTCTTTAGTGTTCCATCCAGTCAATTAAAAGTTGCATCAATGGTATTTTGAGAAATCAGTGTCAATTTATTTCATTATGATGGATATCTTTTTATCTCAAATATAGTACTCCAGCAAAACATTTTACAACAGTTTCAGCATTTTGATGTACTTAGACATTTTGAGGGAAAACCTGTCAGTGTGCTATTTTGTGTAAATAATATTCAATATGTTGCATACCCTTCACCTAAATCACTTAAGAATGTAATACCAGCCAGTGGATTAAATGCTGTGGTGCAGTTGATATAGAATGGCTCACCAAAGAAATTTAGATTTGTGAGTTAGGATTAAATATGAAAGAGGCACGGGCTCATAATTTTAGTTTAGAGTCATTACTAAACTCACCATGTCAGTTGTCATAATGAGAGTAGTTATTTACTCCAGCCAGCACAGCTATATCACTGTTTATGAGTGTCTGGGAACTTTCCTATGATTTCATGCTTTATGCTTCCTATGCTTTACTTCGCTTGTTCATAAGAAAATGTAAGTAGAGTTGTGTAGTAACAGATATGAAAGATGTAGGTTATACCATAAAATAAAGGAAGTATTATCCTTTGGGATCTGTACCTTAAATATTAATAATAGGTAGGTAACTATGGAATAAAAATTAAAGTCAGCCTCAACTCACCCACTCAAAACACCAAGAATTAGGTTCATAACAAAAAAGGCTCCAAGAATAACCATAGAAATAAAATAGATCCACTGCCAACTGTTTCCCATCGCATCTTCAATCTGCAGGAAGTAAAACAAATAAAATTTGGTTACATTCAGTTACATGGTGACCTTATTGTAAAGAATGTATGCATGAAAAAAATGGACTCATTTTCTGTTGAAAATTATTTAAAAAAAAATTAACTTCTGCGTAGGAGTTATGAGAAGAATAACAGATGCCATACTTTTTAATTACAATTAAATCATCGTGTTCATATTATATTTCATATATTTTGCGTCAGCTCATTATTTCATTATGTAATTTTGTATATGAGCTTGTTTATGGACATCTAGTACCTAATGTTTATAAAAATTTCATTTTACAGAACTTGACCTTACAATGAAAAAGAATTTTAAAATTTATTGATAACATGTCTATTTTAGGTCTTACGTGAGTTTTTGTACTGTAGTACATACATTACTTTTGTGAGTTTCTGAGTTCTCCAATGACATTTGTTGACTTATCAGGAGAGCAGGCATGTAGCTAGGGAGAGTGCTATACCAGCTGAAGCATCTCTCAATATCTTTCCCAAAAATATTGTGGTACTGAATAAACACAATGATCATATGTTTAAAAACTTGTTTTGAATACAAATGCATTTTTCTACAATTTTGGTTAAATCTCTAAATGAAGTGTCTTATGCACCAATGGAGTGTGTTCATTTTCAGCACTTAAAATGGACTTCACTCGCAATATACATAGCCTACCCCCTTGAACAAATTTCTGGCTCTGTGGCTGGAGGAGAACAGTTTTAAAAGTCATCCCACTTTGTCTTCTGGTGAGAATACTTGAATATTAACTGCCTTTCCATGGTGCTGGTTGTCTTGCTGCTACATTCTTATTGATCATAACACTTCTACAAAAATGACTGTCGTCTCTATTGTAATTTTCAACTTGACTGATTTGGTAGTCTTCCTCAATATGTCCAGGATAGTATGCAATCACTCTTTTTGGTCAGTATATTTTCATTCCAAATCCATTTCATCTCCTGTCTCACTCCATGCATGCACCACAATGTCAGACTAATTGAAAATTAATCAGAAAATGATTCAATCCTTAAACCTGAAGGCAGAAGCAGAATGGCTTTCAAAACAGTTGCCCCATTAAGTGAATGAACTAGTAGGAGAACCCAGAATCTCACCAAAATCGTGTCTTTAGATAGTTCTGAAAAATGAATGCTTTCTTTGTAAAAGGCATTTTGATGGATAAGAGATGGATAGAGTACAAAAAAATGTTTTTGGGCTCAGTTACAGTTACTTTAATTTTTTATCAATTAAAAGTACCAGTAACAATTTCAAAAAGTAACTAGTTATGGCTACAAGTACAGTTACAGCACTTTTTATGAAAGCTTTTGAAAACTGGTGGTGAGACTCATGCATGAATGTTTCCTTAAAATACAAGTTTAACACATTTCTTTTGGTTGACCCTTAGGCAGAGTTGTGTGCACAGGAATTCACAAAGTTCTTGGCATACTCCAGTTGGTTCCGTGGTAAAGGGAAAGTAATGATCACTTTCAGAAAGATTACGAGTAACAGTTAATTTTTTCAAATGTAACAATTACCAGTCAGACAGAGGGTTAAAAGATGATGGAAAATACCGGGAGAATCTATTCCCTTGAGTAACATGAGGAAAAAGTTAAATATATTTCACACAGTTTAAAAATCAACATCATATAGCCTACTTGCTAATGAAGCATTAAGGCCTGTTTACATGATACATTAACACGTACGAGTTAATGTGCGCTTGCGTGGATGATTTTTGTGGACCGGAACATGTACGAATGCATGAACCAAATTAGAACAGGTTCTATTTTCTGTGCATACATTTGCACAAGTTGGGTGGTTACACGGTGCATTTTGTCATTCATTCTCGCGTTCATACATTTAGACATTAACCCATACGTGTTAATGTACCGTGTAAACAGGCCTTTAGATAATGTGCTGAACCAGTTATACCATTTCTCACTCAAATTTCATCCTTAATGTACTTGAATATCATCAATAATATATTAATCAGAAAATAAGTACTTAAAATTGGGTTCATAGTCGTGAACATTGTGCTAGAGGGAGAGATTATTCTACACCAATGTGTGCACGTGTGTAGTCAATTAGTTCAAGAGATTGTCTTACCTCAACTCTGCACCTAGTTGAAGTTGACCCCTCAAAAATGTGCCCCAACACAGACTGAAGAGATTTCTTTTTACAAAAAAATGGCTACTACTCAATCCATGCACTTGAAGTTGATGTATGATTATAAAATACTGTTTTGACAAATGTTTTGTCAGAATTTAGATGGAGGTTGATGCACTTTTATTAAGTATTCCATCATGTGGTTCCAAGTTCTGCCCCTGTAACCTGCAGGATAGCTAAAAAACTAAGCCCTCACATTTGTGACTCTGTAAGAACCCATTTTCACATTGTCTTATATAGTCAAATATTATCCATAACATGGAACAATTCGAACATTCAATTTTGGGGGATGAACCCCCCCCCCCCCCCAGAGCTCGGAGAAATTTTTAAGTTTAATCCATTTTACTTAACTGGATTAATATTACTGATAGAATAGTGTAAAGTTAATAAGATATCCCTCAGAAAGCCATAAAACTCACCATTTTGAACCATTTATCTTAAAATTTTCTGGGGGAGGGCCCCCGCACCTTCCGCTTACCCTGGCGGGTATTCCATTCCCCCGACCCCCAATTTAAGTCGTGCCTAATAACCTCCAATCCTTAATTCTTAGCTGCACCCCTGGCTGTGCATACTCATAGAAATAAATTAATAAGTAAATGAGGGAGCTGAAGTATAAGAACATATTCTAGTAGGATATTCATGGCTGTAGGAACGGTTCACTGGGAGGAAAAGTTCATTTAATTTCTAAATTTTTAAAAGAAATTCATGATAGTTAAATCATTGTAGTACCATATTCCTTGAACGAATGAAGTACAAACTAATGCTGGGAAACTTGGTGTGAATATTATATGTTAACCCATTGGGATTTCCTACCTTGTAACGACTGTGGAAAAAATGATTAACTCTTAGGGGAAGAGACAGGTCTTGTACTTTATAAAATCTTTGCCGATTTAAATTTACCCCTTCGTGAATCAGGAATCATCCCACATGTGGCATTAGATAGCCAATAGTTTACACAAAAAGGGCCTTTAAACATGCTGGAATGAAAATAATTTCCAACGGCACTGCATTAGCATGAAGTAGTAGCTCAGAGGTTGAGGACCTTCACTATGGAGCTTAGCTGGAGTTTGAGATCAGATTAAATATTTTTTGTTTTATTTTTTGTGCTTGATTTTTTCTATTTCTGTTTATCTGTAATGGAATCATAGTGTGCACTCCTATTTTTTGCCTTTTAATCAAAAAAATTTATGCGCGTAGTTAAGTTTATTTATAATAAATTACACCATCAGGTTATTTTATGATGAAATTGAAAGTCTAATTATGTCACCTCCATGAGTTAAACTTTGTTAACTTGTCAATTATTTTTTAGTGACATGAATTTTAAAATTGTTACTCAAAGATAAAAAAGTGCCCTGCACATACTTTCTCTTGACTACCTCATGAAGTGCACATAACTGCAAAGAACCTTTCCTAGTTATCGATCAATATCTGTTAAGCAGCCCTCTTAAACCAAGTTTATTTTGCAAAAGAAATACATCTTTGAAGAATTACTGATGTAAAATCTGAGGAGTACATATTTAGAAATCAAATGGGATTCATACATTTATACCGAAATGATGATAATATGCAATTTTCACAGTAAAATATACTTCGACCTGGGTACATAGGTCATCATCATCAGGGGACAAGTGGTTCTTGGTGCATTTGGTTGCTGTTAACTATATTTTTACATGAAATACAAAATGCACACTCATGAAATTTAATGTTTAGGTTATCAAATTGTAGATAAACTTAAGGAGTTGATTTTTGATTGAGCAAATGTTTCTCAACATTTCATAAATACGTGCTTTAATATTGCATTAATTTAGCTATGTGATTGAATATCTAGAGCCTTACCCACGATTGTCAATTATGTGCTCCAATCCTCTGAAATATCACCTACTAAGCTAGCTTCAGTTCATATGTATGTTACATACAGTTACTTAAGATTAGGTTGAGTTCATGCAGGTTAAGTTTACATGCTGACTTAGCATTCATTAATTATGATTTCATTGATACTAAAATATTGGGGTTAACAATCTTAAAGCCACATGGAATCAGCAAATGCTTGCTAGTGATTTTAATGTTGAGTGTATTTATTAAGAGTTCACTTCTAAAATTTTATAAATACGTTATTCATTAGAAAAGTATCTTTAAAAAATACGGGTATCTGCATCCCAAAATAGCCATGACAAGTTCAACATGTGGCCCATAGTTATGAAAATATTTCTAGCCTATACTATATGTCATTTTATGGGCAGTTTCTTTGTAACAGTAAGCATCAATCAATCATCCAAGAGGGAGTGATTGTGTAATTGTTCCCTCTTCACCCAAACATGAACTCTATACAAAATGTAGAAAACTATTCAATGAAAAATAAAATAACTAAGGAATTTCAACATCAACAAATGCCATGCATACCTAGTCAAAAAGAAAATCTGAAATTAACTGAGGTATACACACTATTGAAGGGGTCGGGGATGACAAATTCATTGAATGATCAGAAAAGCTAAACAGATAGAGAAAAAATTACCATTAAGATGCAGACTGATGAGTGCCACATTCAGCATTCAGTTGAGTCCAGGATTATGTTGAGAAAAAATACTTAGGATACCCATAAAGGATTTCCATAACACCATACAACCATAAGAATAGAAATTCTACTTCCACTATCAATAAATATGTTTCTAGTATGATAATTAGATTGAATGATGAAAAACTGACACTGTAAGCACATCCATATCACTAATAATAATATCATGAGGTTTCACTGTATCTGGTTCCCTTGGGAAACACTTAGAGAGAAATCTTTCTTAGTGATTCGTCAATTCCTACCTTGCTTATTTATCCATTCTAACCACTTAGATTACAACTTCTCTTGTGGATCAATTTATGGGTGCCCAAGTTGTTTGTATCCAATGTAGAGAAATATGTGAAGATAGTTGTAACTAGGAACACAAGCAAGCCCATATTTTTGCCACTTCAAGTGAAGAGCAACAGGATTGATTGAGATCCGGTTCAATTTGATGACCTCCACTGACTTTAAAATTAAAGTGGAAACTCAACGCTAAGTGCCACCAACTATCTACTTAGTATGTTCCAATGAATTGAAAACCAAATTAAAAAATAATAGCCTTACTCACACTGTACAGAACATCAGTCCATCCTTCTAACGTAACACACTGGAACACTGTGAGCATTGAAAGGCCAAAGTTATCAAAGTTTGTGATTCCAAAATTTGGACCAGCCCAATATGTTTTACACACTAAACTTTTACTAAGACTGTCACACTGAAAACCATCTTCTCCACATGGATGGGGATCATCCATCATTTCACCTGAAATATAGATTAATAGTGAAGTTTTAGCCCCATTAAATACAAATAGAACTGTTACATCATTAAAATAGAAGATTTACACACCTGTTGCATTGTTGAAGCATGTTTTGTGCAGTTTTCCTGAGAACAGCTCCAATCCTATGATGGCGTAAATAATGATAACAAACAAAACTAAAAGAGCTATATGTAACAAAGGCACCATGGCACGGAGAATTGAGTTCAAGACAACCTGGAGACCTGATAAGCAAATGATTTTGGAATTAAAAGGCAGTTTTCAAATATGTAAAAATCAAATGTAAAAAAGTCAAACTTAACAATCAATGGCAGATCTCACACACTTACTTGGCACCCCAGACACTAAACGTAGAGGTCTTAGAACACGAAATGCACGCAGAGCTTTGACATCAAAACCCTCTTTCATTAAATTCGATAATGCTGTACTAATAATTCTGAAATACCAAGCATAAAAAATAATTATCAATTCAAGTTTGAAAATTAAACAGGAGAAATACAATACAACTAATATTAAATACAATTTAAGAACACTTATTTTTTGCAAATGAATTTAGACAGCAAATTAAATTTATGTATCT
This sequence comes from Ischnura elegans, assembly GCF_921293095.1. NCBI lineage: Eukaryota > Metazoa > Arthropoda > Insecta > Odonata > Coenagrionidae > Ischnura > Ischnura elegans. Next base: position 70,200,677 of record NC_060259.1, on the reverse strand, counting down.
GTATAATATTCGTGACAACACTGTCTTTCATTTGCATTGACTAAAGAGTATAATCCAAGTTTGGTTGGCACTATATTATAAAATTTCATTTCACCGATTAATTATCCATAACTCTTCATGTTGACTACAAATCAGGGCTTGACTTTTGAATACATGAAATTTCTTGATAGGATTGATACAGTGAAACCTTTCTGAATTGGAACCACTTTCAGTAACACACATGCTATAGTGTCAGTTTTCCTCAACCAATGTTGGGTCCTACAAAAGATGATAAAATCAACACTTGTCTTTATGACTGAAACATACCCACCATGGTGTCTAAAAAAATCTGGTCCCTTCAAATGCTCAGTCCTCTCTGTCGTTCAGCAAATGATTAATATGATATGATTTCCATTCAATTGATGTTGCTAATGTGGTAATTCCAGGTTTTCCAGGTTTTTAAAATAAATTTGAGATTTATCGAAGTTAAGTGACATTTGCTCCTCAGTCAATGACAAAATAAAATTATGTATATGGTTTTAAAATGATATGATGGTTTGGTAACCATTTCATTCCCAATTATTCACTAAATAAATGTCATTGCATACTGGAGAGTTATCCATCCATTTTCCCTTCACAGAAAGAGCCCAGAGTTAAAATGTTCGTCCCCTGACAGTTATGGACAAAAATATCTATTTCTGAAGTAATTTTACCAACAAAAGGATACTTGCATTGGGGCATTTTGATACCATTAAGTTAACTTTTGTGTTGGTATGATCATAAAAGTACAATATGGAGTGTAATTATTAATTACTGCTGGTAAATTATGAAGGAAAAAGGTTGATGGTATTTGCTACCATTTTAAAATGTATTTATTCAATGGAAATTAAAGAAAATAGTTACTTTTTATTACGTTAATTCCAGGAATATTTCATTTTAGTGCATTTAACTAAACCATTACATAAGGTAAGTACACTCCTAAAATTTACCCCAGTAATGGATGAATTATAATGTAGAATCCTTCATATTATCTTGATAAAAACAAGCCAACAGATAAAATTTTTTTTTCATCACAGCAAGAAATAAATTTGCTGTATACCAATGCCACAATCGCCAAATTATTTTGTGAAAACAATGTGAGAACATATAAAAAATTCATTCTGGCATTTAACTAGATTGAAATTTTTTATCATTAAGTCCGTTGAAATCCTGCTCTATATATGGCTTTAGTGTGCATTATTTTAAGTATATTTTTCCAATAAATTTTGCGTTTGTAATATACAGCCCACGAGAGTTTTCTCATTACATTGTTGCCTATTTTTTACATAATACAGATTTTAAGGTATTAGTTCCTCATAAATACAGCAAAAAATTATGACTTTCACTATGACAAAATGTGAAAAATAAAAATTTACAGCAGTAACATGGGTAGTCATGAACCATATGCTCTGCCAAGTCCATGGGAATCTTACTATATACATGAACCCATAGTATCACCATACACTCTTTTACTGTTAACAGATATACCTAGCCCCTCAGAGTCTCATCTTCAATCATGGACGTAGTGAGGATTTACACTAGGCAGGGTAAAGACTTAATATCCATTCCTGTCCAAGAGGGACTGAATGAAATGTATTAAAAATAACATTTATACGGGGGACAGCTTACACACCTTGTCCTCATCCCATATGGTACATCCATGTCCTTTTTATTATTCATCCATCATTTTAGAAAGCATTAATAAGTATCTACCTTATACCGTATTGCCTTCTAATCCACAATTCAAAAATATAATAATCCTGTGGTTACCCATCCAACAGTAAAAATTGGAAAGAACTGAACTACTTTTAAATAAGTGTACTACAAATAAACATACATGGATTCTTGCATGTGGCTGTAAGAACAAATTCGTTCATAATAGAGGAGACATTTGGACATTCCTTAATGTGTATGCCTCTTGAGGTGACATCAGTTTCTCCAATCATCTTGCTGATGCATTCAAATAGAAAGACATTTGTTACCTCAAGACACATATATAAGGAGTAATGCCTCAAATCCACACCTTCTATGAATAAAAACCAAAGAAACTTTAAATCTAAAGAGGAATGTATTCATTGTAGCTCACTATTAAAAATGTGGTTTAAGTTCTGGTTACTTAATTGCTCACTCTAAAAGGTATGGCATAAACTGTGGTTTTGAAAGCCAAAATTAAATTGTCCACCACATTAGAGCATTATTGAATTTTGAAACAAATTCCACTATTGTGGAATTGAAATGAAATGCAAGGTGAGACTTGTGGTGCTGAAATAAATGTATTACCTGTAAGACAACTGAAATTATTATGTACTAGGAATTAATGATAAGATATTGTATAAAATTGCACACAAACCAAAATTTGTGGAGTTGTACAAAATAGGCAATAGTCTTATGATAGCATATTTAGGTTAGCATATTCACTTAAGTCGTACGTAATGATTACCAACTAACGTTCCTCTCAACATGTAATCCAAACCTTAGGCCAATATAAAAACAGATGTGTAAATGTTCTTGTATTCACACCCCTCTAATCATTGCTTTATGAGATGGACTCAAATCATCATATTACTGACATCTGATCCCAAAAAATTGGCTCGTTGTCATTATCTCTCTCACATTACACATTAAGGCATGTTTCTATTCTCAATGAAGAGTAAGCAATAAATACTTTAATTCATGCTTTCAAGCTCCTGAGATTGTCAAAGAGATATGTGTATCTTTCCTTATCTCTTCCTTGTTCACCCCTGACTTGCAGTCAACCTCTTTCTAGCACACCATTGACCCTTTTCAGATATGTATATGGTTTGTCACTTATTTTCCTTTCTTGATCAAAGAATTTCACATACATCTTCCCTTAATAAATATCCTCTACCACAATGCCTCTACCATGATAAAAACATGGGAAATGTCATCTATGGCAATTCCAAAAAAATTTGTTAGTAAAGAGTTTGAAAAAAAGTAGCTTTTGAAAGTTGCTGCTAATGGCATCATTTTTATATCTCATGATATTCAGAATGAATGTTTGGATTCAGACCAATTTTATGAAATATTGGCTGCAATAATTAAATTTTTGGGTTTCTTCCAGAGTTTACATCCTCTAGGAAATCAGTTTATACCTATGTTATCAACCTTTCAGAAATACTATTTTCCTTCATTCATTCATGGTCTTCTTATCAACTCTCAACCATTTAAATTGAGCAAATTTAGTATGTATTCATACATGACGAAAAATTATTATTGCAATTTTTATTCCATATTTCAGCTCCTATAACCTCTTTCAACAAATCTGTACAAATATTACTGAATACCCTCTCATTTTCTAACCCTTTGTGTCAAAAATATACAATGTTGTTATTTATACCCCTAAAATGATGCAAATTTGCTGTTTTTCACATGATTCATTTGTCTGTTTGGCCTTTGTATTTTGTGAACAATTTTCCTTTTGTATTCTTGGTCTTGGATTGTGCAACTTAACCTGATGCACTCACACTGCAATAAATTTTGGAAAATACTAATACTTTAATATTACCTTAAAGTTTTAGTTATCTCATACCATCATTTAATCTGTTCATTCCTTTATTGCTCCAAATACATCATTAATTTTTAACAACCATTCCTTGCCTCATGCACTTTCAGGACATGCAACAATCATTTCATTCAGGCATTATTTTTTACACGTATCGTTGATGATTCCATCTCTACTACATGTAAATATTGTATCATTCTCCTTTTCATATGAAAAGCATATTCCCAAGTACCCACTCCGCTCATTCCTCATTCTTCCACTCTCAATTCTAAAGTCCCAACCCATGACATATTATTAAGTGGGTGCTGCTAAGTTTGAGTGAAATTCAAGCCTTTCATTTACCAAACAAACTTCACTTGCTATAACTTAATATCTCATGTGCAACATGGAATTGATGAAAGAAAAATTCCTCTCCTTTTCACTACAGGCAATCAGTTATAACATTTTAACTATGCACCCCAAATTTTTCCATTCAAAGATTGTATTCTTCATTTGCATTCATCCAAAGTTTATAAATAGAAAAGCCATCACATGGAAGTTACCACTCTGAGCTAAAATAAACCCTAATTACATTTAAGTTATGGACTGCTCATTTGAAAAAAGTGTGGAAAGCAAAAAATTAGAATTCAAAGAAAACAACATGACATGGAAATGTGTTCTGTCAAATACATACTGAATACTGTATGCACAAATGAGGAGTAGCTATCCATCAGTTATGAATAATGAAAGGATTAATGTCATTGCAACATCTTAACGCATGATATCAATCGGTATATATTTGTTTATAGTGGACATGAATGTCCTGCATCCTTGATTGAAATAAGGGGAAAAATATATGACAGAAATGCCATCAAAATTGATTTTGAGAGCTCCTGTGGAAAGATGATTTTGAAAGTTTCACTTATTTCTGGGAAACATATTTTACATGATGCAATCATGATTCATTCTCTGGAAACCAGCTAATATGCAATGAGCAGCCCTAATGCATGTCTCACAATTCAACAGCATTTCACCAATGACTAAGTGTTATAGGACAATCAAAAATGGACAGAAATAATCATATTGCTATATGAACTTAAAAGAGATCCAAGTGACCTATCACAATAGTTCTTATATGATTGGCATTTATTGAAAACTAATGATGACCAAGGCAGTAGTGTTAAGTGTCCTAAGCCATTGTAATATTTCAATCCAGTTGGGTGAATGATGGTGAAATTCACAGGAATTGTCACGAGGAAAAATTCTCATGGATTGAGTATGGAACCACGGACATTTGGCTTCTGGGCCACTAGGAGACCTCCGTGCTATGGTTTGTATCTGATGATTTATATCTATGTACCTGATTTTTCAGGCTTTAATTATGGCCAGAATGGACCGGAAGGGCATTGTAGCACCTCTTAGGGAAAATTGGATTATTTAAAGAAAGTCATCATTTTTTTCATTTGGTAAAACATGATTCCTCATTGTAAGTTTTATTACGAGTTTGAAAATAGGAAGTTTAAGGGAGGTGTCAGCGGCGTATACATTTGAAAATCATGAGTGGATTAAATGTGTGGTTATGCATTCTGGTACCTAAAATTTTAGAAATTTAGCACTGATTTCACATGGCAATTTTATAAAGCAAAAGGTCTTTGGTTCGATTCCCGGTCCAGGGGAATATTTTCTCATGGCAATTGATGTGAATTTCACTGCCATTCATGCAACTGGATTGAAATGTGAAACATAACTGCCATGTGTGGATTAGGTGCAGGTTTAAGACTATCAATGGGTTGTGGAAATCCTTTCTCTTTCATAATGCCATTGTGGATGGACTACAGTGCCTTAAATCTAGTACCATGGGCCTTGATACAATTAATAATGGAAATTAGGAACCGGAATAGTAAAGTGATCTGTACAGTGGCCTGGAAAGCCAAAGATTCGATTCCCGGTCCAGGGGCAATTTCTCATGGCATTTCAGTGTTATGCATCGGCTAAAAGAGAGATATTATTCCTCAGAATAATAAACATGGGAACTGGACTGCAAAATATTTGCCAATATGGCATTTTATCAATATGAGCAACTTATTCTGACCTGAAGATGGAGAAAGAAGATACTTAAAAACCACAGAACCCAGATCTGATCTTGCGGAAAGGAGCAGGAATATGTTTTCACAGAGTAAAATTTTGACTCCTGTTGAAATTAATAAATATTTTGCATTTCATTAACAATATTGGTGTTGAAAAATAAGTCAAGGTTTTCTCTTACCCAATAACTACAATGGTGAAATCAAGCAAGTTCCAGCCATTTCTCAGATAAGCCCCCGAATGGGCCACAAAACCATAGGCAATTATCTTCATCACGCACTCCACTGTGAATACTACAAGAAAGATGTATTCAATTTTTTCCTGGAAAAATAAGGGAGAGTAAATGTTAAACAGTGCAATAAATCACAGTAAATTCAAATATGTACGCATTACTCAGATAAAGAGAAAATTACATATTTTGGTAGTGTCTGAAAGAATTACGCATGAGAATCAATAAAGATTATGCTTCAACATGGCAGAATACCGCATTGATTCATGCAGTTGATGCCTAAATACATTCATTATTTTATGTTTAGTAACTTGAGGTAATATGTTTCTTATTCATATTTTGCTTTTAGGCTTCTGCAAAAAGTTTTATTCTAATTACAATAAATGAACAAAAAGTAAGATATATACCTGAAATTTCTGCATATTAATTTATAGGGTATTTTAAAGTTACAAATAGAGCAAGATATTCATTTAATTAAAATTAATAAAAACATTAATCCAGTAAGTTCCACTGTTAAATGAAAGTCTCTCAATATAAAATTAGGATCAGCTTATAGTGGATATAATACTCTTGTCTAACAACCAAAGACTGAAATATTAAACATTTTCCATTTTTATTAGACTGATTGTGATTTTTTCTCCATACCCAAGTACAATGCATTGAAAGGTGTAAGAATGCAGATGGGAATCAAGGAAAGTTATTGTAAGGAGCAGTGATTCATTATTAGAGAATTGCTTGTCACATAAATATTACATTTAGTCCATAGTAAATGAGCTTTTTTCGTTGTGCACATACTCCCCGTTAAATTTACTTGAGAACAACATTACCTACGTGCAGCAACATCTTTAATTTCATTTCCTGTGGATTATGTAAGCAATCAGGAGAGTCTACTCCCAAAAAGCCCCATGGCAAAAGTAAGCTGGAAAAGCTGCTAAAAATCTCAACTCAAAATCTTTTACACTCAACACTCCTGAGCAATCATTGCTGGAATAACTAATTCAAGAGGATAAATTATTGTAGGATGGTCTTCATATCTCAATGTGGCACTAAACCAAGATTGGAGACAGAAGATTCTAAGGGGAATAATTTGTACTTTCAATTAGATTATCGAAAATCGAGTAAAATGACATTTCTTTCCTTAAAACTTGACAATGTATGGAAAAAGTCTTCTGTACACAAACAAGCTTCTATGTCAGTCAAAAATTTATTTTTTTAAGAAAAGGATGAAATGTATAATGTATGTCTGTGCATGGAATTCCAATATCCGACGCGACTGGCAATCATAAGAATGATACACTCAATATACGCTGAAGCCAATACAGATTGCAATGTTAACTTACACCAATACACGGAAAGTCAATATTTAACATTAGCAGTATTCAAATGCGTAATACATCTCAAAGGCGTAGAAATCAATACAGGAACATATGGAGTTGTCCTTCTGATTAGACAACCTGCGATACATATATGTCATACACTTTCCTGACCATTAGGGGCACAGTGCCGAATGACGGAATTGGCTGTATCGTACACAAAAATTGAGGAATAATCTAATTGAGCAATCTATTAGCGGAGCGCGGAATCCTTGGCTAACAAGATATTCGAATGACCGATTGTACGCCTCTATCAATTTCAACGCGGTTCCCCACGCCGACTATTTGAGAAGTAAGTGACATAGTTATCATTATTCACCTTAGATGGGAGTTGAAAAACGACCATCTATTGTGGTGCATTCATCTATGAGTAGACCTGGGTATAAGAGGTTCGTAACATTTAATGTCAGGGGAATACTTCCACAGGGCAGATAACTTGGCTCGTGAAAAAATAAGGTTGAAAACGGGAATTAAATACTCGTTCGTTGTCATAATGGGATTTGTCAAAAATACGCTTTTGCAAATCGTTTACCGAAAATACCAAAGTAACACAACTGCGTTTAATTTTTGTTTCCTCTGTGCTATTCAACTTTAAAAAAGTAAAGAGGAACTATGGGAATGAGTTTCGTTGCAACAAAGTTTCCCGTCATGTTTTCTAGATTATTCATTCACGAAAAATTCGAGTTAGAGATACGAATTCGATTTGAATACAAATTTCACGAGTACGTTTTTGATATGGAGAACAATAAATAATCCAAAAATAAGTTTTCTATCACATCAAAATAAGGAGAAGTACGCACAAAATTCTTGAAGAACTGATAACTTTTTGGATTTACCTATTTCATTTCTTTAGAAAGTTCTCGGGAGATATCGGCTTTGGTAAGGAATTTCAGATCCGTATAAAAGCCGAAAATGACGCGACTGAAATGGGATCGTTAACCAATTTATTTCATTGTTGATTATGGTAGTTTGAAAAATAAAGAGACCCGTATTACTTCCTTTCTAGATCCGTTGCCTACTTCTCGAGGTAATTGGGGCGAACAATCGACGGTCTTAACCCTTTCGAAGATAAGATGACGACGTAATGAGCACCTTCCGAGCGGATCTCCGCTTCTTAAACATTCCAGTACCTCGTGCGTCAGACTCTCCAGGTTTTTTGTTGTTTGCAGTCGATTTTAGCGATTTCTTCCTTCAGCTGTTTGCCCCGAGATGGTAAATGTATCGGAACTCGAATGACGTCACCAGCTCATAAAAATAATGGCAGAAACTGGGTTGTTTTATGTTAACTTTTAAGGGAATGGCTGAATAAAGAAGATTTTCCCCGTCGTAAATTATCTTTCCCTTTCATCACCTAAATTACTTCAATTAAATCAACGGTTTGCGAGTTCAGTTCGTGAAATGGTGACATTAAAGATTCAAAATTATATAACAGCGTTTAGTTTTGAATTTACTTTCATTAATTACGGTTTCGGGTCTGATCGAAAGACGCCATCCTTTCACCCGCCTTTTCACTTTTCAGTGATCCACTACTTCCTACGTGATCACAAGTGTTAGTAACTCGACACACTAGTGGCACATCTGTCCCATAGATACATATTTAATAGTATTTAGGAGTTTGGAAAGTGAAGTAAACTTTATTAATAAATAAGTTTTCACGAAAAACGAAGACACCATAAAGTTGTGATATATTTTCAAACCTACCGCGTGAACGGTAGTGAAATTCACAATAAATACCATTGGAAAAATTCCCCTGTGTCGGACATATAACCACAGACCTTAGGCGCTCCAAGCTACAACGTAGACCATTACGACATTTAGGATCCATAATTCCATTAAAAGTGCCCAAGGAAATAAGGAACCGAGATAGCCTAGAGGTCTACGAGGTGGTAAGGAAAGTCAAAAGTTCGTGGTTCGAATCCCGGTCTAGGAGAATTCTTTCGCGTGACAGTCGATGCAGAGATTTTGACCTATAGGGGAATATGGAGGTCTACAGGGTGGTTAGGGAAGCCAAAGGTTCGTGGTTCGACTCCCGGTCTAAGGGAATTCATTCCAACGGCAATCAATGCGGAGTTCTCACTAGTGGAACCTTCTTTTGTGCAAAATACGAAATTATGAGAGTATCGTACTGTGCGGATTGATGGTAGTTTTAATATCACTCAAAAGACGTTGATTTTAAAATTAGCTTCCTGCGCAACGGTTTACCGTTGTGAGACAAGTATTGGACCATAGCTCTATATTTTTCGTTTGATACTTTTGAAATCTATCATCTACATGGAGCGCATAATTACTGAAGGAAGGTCAAATCGGGGCTACAAGAAGGGGGGAAGCGAATAAATCGATTAGATTGGCGAAAGATAAACGTAATTCGGCCAAGGGCAAGTAGTTAGACCTACCTTTTGTCCAGAAATTAATCGATCCAACTTCTCTTGACGTATGTTCCAATTAACCCGCCTTGTAAAAATAAACGGGACAGAGATATTAGCAACGTAATCTTATGAACTCCATGCCTATGTAATGAGACTGCGATGTTTAACTTTTAAGTATATACTGGTCTAGTGAAATGAAACATTTACACAACCGTACGAAAGAAATTGGAGATTTAAACAAAAAATTCATTCTTTATATGACGAAGATATGAAAATTACTTTTTGCAATCAGTATGAAGCGCAGAAAAACTAAATCCACGAATCAAAACACAAACCAGGGAATTTTGCCTCTATGCTTAGGTTTACAAAGCGAAATTCGACCCAAATTCTGAAAAAATTCGTGCTTGATAGCTTTTTTTTCAATTGAAAAATGAGAAAATAGACTATTGTAGAAAAAACACTCAAATATTTATGAAATAACTCGTAAAACAAAAACAAAAAATTCGAAAATGCCCAAATTAATTCGAAATGTATTTGACGCCATTTGACATTCGAAGGGGTGCAAAGTACGCGTCGCGTACCTCCCGTTGTTATTGGACATGAAAAGCGAGTGACGTCTCAAACTTTCATCTCCCCTTTCCATGAAAGGTTTAAGAATTTCGGTGTTTCGTCAATGACCACTCTATATGAAGCCAACGGTCACAAAAACCTATGTTATGTGTTATATAGTTTTTCAAGCTATATCAGAATTGGTAATAAATATGATGATGAGGATGCCAAATCATGATGTAAGACTATTGAAGGGACGGTCATGAGAGTAATTGGACACTAGAGGACTAGCACATGGATACAGTAAGCCAGTATACTATCATTGAAGCTAATCTTGTGGATAATATTCAACACCTCCACAGTGAACATTCATGGGGCCGTAAAAGTGAAGAGGAGAGATACTGAATGGAACGGATGAGTATATTAAGTTGCTATCAGAGCGCACCATTTATAACTATCGGCAATGAAATTACAACTGCCGGATTAAAATATGCTTTACATCTGTTTCCATTCCTTTGACCCAATCTCATGATTGTCATCGTTACCAAAAAAATAATAAACGAGAACTTCTCAAGGTGTGTCAGTGGGTATACTCTACTATTTTCAACAAAAACACGACCTTATGAAAGTAATTTCGTTTTTGATAATGCTACCAGCATGGGTGCGACTTTCACTTTTAAAGAACACATCATTTTCGCTCAACCGGAAAATTTTCACTTTGTGTTCACAGCTAAAGCTATCGTCAAGAAAATTTCAGGACACCTAGAGCAGACCCTTGTTAAAATTTACATGTAGCTCAAATGTGAAAACTATACCTCAGTATTTTCTCTGCCATGGAATTTTTTTATTTGTGAAAAACGTCTTCTCTCATCATCATCATCAGGGGCGGTCTGGCCAGGTCGGCTGGTCGGCGATCGCGGAGGGCCCAGAGCTTACACAACGTTCGCGTCCATCGTGAAGCGTGTATGAAAAGTGTAACAAAAAGACCCAAGAGTACTCGAACCAAATAATTTTTGCCGTTATAAAATTCTACGTTTTAATTGGTTGCATTATTTACGACGCACGCTGTGTAGTAAGATTATATAAAAAAATAAAATAAAGGTATCAGAAGGTAAAAGAGAACTTCATTCTTTTTTGAAAGGGCTATTCTAAAGGCTATTTTAGAGTTTTTTTTAGATTTAAGCGCGGTGTTAGGGAAAAAAATGCACCGAATATGGTTCTACTATCTATTATTCGGTGTATTTGTTTTCCCTGAAACCGCGCTGAAATCTAAAAAAAACTCTAAAGTAGCCTTTAGAATAACCCCTTTCAAAAAAGAATCAAGTTCTCTTTTATCTTCTGACTCCTTTATTTTTTATGTAACCTTATTACACAGTGTATGTCGTAAATAACACTCATATATTAGGTACCTTGCTTGGTCGTCGTGTGGAGGATGATCTAAGATCATCTGTGTCACTAAGCCTTTCACCGAGAGAAGACTACAGCCTAAGCCGAGTTTCTATCCCCCATTTCTTTCCTTCACTCAGTAGGATGCGTTTTTTCCGCTCTAGCGGTCGAATTTTGTCTTCTTTGCCAACATATTGCTTGTTTAAAACTACTATCTATCATATATAGTGGAACCATAATGCACTATTAAATTTTATAAGCTATGAAATTCTGACTTTTCTTTATATTCCTTCTAAAGACATTGCTATTTTTTTATTAAATTTTATCTGGCTTTGAATTGCCAAAATAGCGTTAAAATCCTTTTCCGGGCATGCAATTTCGTTAAAAAAACTTCCTCGGGATAGACCTCCGAATCCCTCAACGTAAAGGGGGCCCCGTCATGAGACAAGCCGAGGGCCCCCAACTACCCCAGACCGCCCCTGATCATCATAACTAGTCAATAATCCTAAGATTGGTTCGACGCAGCTCTCTATTCCTCTCTCCTATCCGCTAGCCTCTTCATATCGAAGTATTTCTTCTCTTTTACATTCTTGAAAATCTGTCCTATGTAACTCTTTCGAGGCCGTCCCTTGCCTTTCTTCCCTCGTGGTGCGCATGAAAGATCGTAAAACTAGTATTTTCTGGCGAATAGCTATCATCCGTGTCTTTTATCAAAAGCAAATATAATCTTGCATGCGTTAATCATTTTTGATAACTGAAATGTTCTTCTAAACATTATTGTAACTTTCTCATCAAACATACTTTAAATTTTAAAGGGCTCTTGGGCCATAAGCCGTTACTTTTTTCTTTTCAGTAAAAAGTGTTTTTTAACAAAAATTATTTTATTTGTATTGTAATAATATAAGTATATAATATTTATAATCGTGAGGAATAGCATTGGAAAAAAGGAGTAGATGAACCATATCGTCACGAATATAAAATTAAGTTTATTACGTCTTATTTCCCATTAAAATTCGGATCGCTAAGCCCGTCAGCGACGCGAGTGGGGAATTTTGTAAACTAATACATCTGGGGTGAATGGAAACACATCTACAGCCCCTATAAAGAATCCCCTGTTTTAAAATTTGTGGTTGAGGTCCTAAAATTGACCAGTGGAGTCTCAGCTCATGAGAAATGAATTCTTTTCAGAATTTTATCCCATGAGGGTAAATTACGGAGAGGCATGAGGATGGAAAAAGTATAGATTATAAACTCATCCCTTAATCAAATTTTCATTTGTATTCAGGCTCAATAGAGAAATCTTTCAGAGTATCACCAGAAAAAAGGTAATTTATGTACAGCCATAGCGAATCTCTAGCCCTATTAACCATCAAACAAAGGTTGTCTTTAATGGTCCTGACATTAACAAAATCTAAAAGATGGCAATCAGAAGAATTGACGTTGCAGAGAAAGAATTAATATGTAATAAAAGAATAGATAGCATGTATAGATGTATTCACCAATTTACCGGCCTAAGAGTATCATCAAAACATCCCGCAGGTATACAAATAATTGGCCATGCGGCTGAGATTAAACTCCCAAGTTCACATTAGGACTATTTTCCTGGATAACTGGGTGCCATGGATAAAGTGATGGTTAAGATATCCATCAGGAAATCAAATAAATGGAAAGGCCGTATCAAGGAAAATGGACCGATACCATGATGGATAATTCGCCGATAAGGGTCTATTCTGAACTGACTGATAATTTTCAAATTTATGATCTGCAAGCAAATTGATGTCACTGAATAAATAGAGATTATTGTTGGATCCACATCTAATACAGGTATAGGATTCAATTATCAAAAACTAAATACATAATCATCGTTAACTTATTCAAATATAATGGAGACAATTTTTTTGTGGACACGGTCAAAATAAAACGCTAATTTTCGAATGGGGCTGAAAACCGAACAGTTCTTCGAAGATAAAAACGAATGAAGTTGTGGATAATTTCCTTAACTTATATTTTGAATTGGGAAGTAGTTGAAGAAACATTTGGTCATTTATAAGACATAAATCGATGAAAATAATAATTTTTTATTTATTTTTCATTATATGCGAATTTACGTAGTAAAAGTTTGACAGAAGCCTCACATATGAACTCAGGATCCAAAAGAATTAAATCAACTGTAAAGATTATCGCCAATATTTTGTCACGCCTTCGTTCGAAAAACATTTATTTGAACCGGAAAGTCTATGCTTACTAAAGTGACACTAAAAGAGAGCAAATAACGTCAGGGAAAGACATGCAACAAGTATATATAGCTGAAAATATTAATATCAGACTCTTATTTTCGGTCCTTTCCTATTCGCGGTGCAGATCACGCACATTAAGATAAATAATATACCAGTATTATATCTCATAGTTTGAATATATCGATCACTCTAAGCCGTTATAATAATGGCCATATTTTTTAAATATCCACGACCGATTTTTTAAAACTAGAATATTAGGGAGAAGGTCAAAGGGAAGCTAAATAGAATTTATAGTCAGTCAAGCTTACAAGTCAACATTTTTCGGCTTCTATGGAATTACTACCAGTTGAAATAATTAGGGCGCAAGAGTTACAATTCAAATAAAACTCCTCTTTAAAATGGATGGAAAAACTGATTCACCTTGAAAGAGACAGTCGAATTTCATGAGTCCTGTATACAGAAAATTGTCACTACAGATCACAGTCTAAGTTTTTTTTCTGCTGATACTCATCACCAACACACGTACTTAGCAAATGGTGAATTAGTGAAAGGGACGGTCATCCTCTCTCCAACTCCAGGCTACACTACATTTAGAGTTTTAAATATTTTTACACAACTATCCCATTACATTCGCATTAATTTGATGAAATACAGGGATGCAACGGTTCATCAAACCGGTAAGTGTTTGGATAATTATGGGTGACCATGTCGTATACCTACTCGAAAATATATTTATAGTAGCTTTCAATTTTAGGGAGTCAGACATTTGGGAAAGTCGCAATACATGATAGGATCGACAAATTAGTGATTAATTATGAGCAAATAGTAATAATCAGTATTCATCGTTGTTTTATGTCACACTTTGTCAAACTCCTGGCTGAACTTACTAGTGATTGGCACACTAATAATTCTGGAATTCATACCGTGATTATATGTTTCCGTATTATAACGCTGAAGACTCACGCTGTAAATTTCAGCGTAAGCATACGTGTAAGGCTTTGGTCTCAGGGGCACAAATAATCATATTCTATTCCGAGAGGAATCTTAGCAATCAATAAAATCATAGCAATGAATCAATATGAGTGATAAAAGATACAATCAGAGTAGGGATGGGGTTAAAGTCCATTGACTACGGTCGAAATTGAAAAACTAGATTCGTGGTAAGAAATTTTTGTCTAGCAGTTGATCTGTGCTTGTCTGGTGAGTTTGTTAGCTCAAAAAGTTGTTAAAACACAACACCTTTGAGTTAAAACACAGGATGAAAGAGAGGTATCCGAATTAAAATAGATTCTACTGTGAGACCATCTTTTTCACAGTTTTCACAATCGTATCGCTAAAATTCCGAGGACCTTCTTCCGATATTTCGGTTAGTACAACCTCGTTGAGTGATCATGTTCATTCGTATTCTCAGGGGTAATTCATAAAATTTCGCACAACGTGAATTACATAAAAAAGATGTATTCATTGGAGTCTAATTGCGTTTAGTTAGTAGTAGTTTCTTATTGAAGAATAACTGTCTCTCACAAAATATTTCTTTATTAACCACGATAGCCGATTCGTCTTACTGACACTTAAGGTTCATTTAATTTCAACGACTGCGAGGAATTAAAAAAAAGTTTTTGGAGGAGAAAAACAACAGTAGCTCAACCCTTGTCCTACCATGCTCATTAAGCTGAATATTCCAGGGAGGGTAAATAAAGACTGAAATTTTCTTAAAAATTACATGTAGAAGAAAATTAGCTGGTTTGAATTTCCATTTATCCTCCATCAAAACCACGTAAAGGGAGGCTGCGTTCACCAAAGCAGAGCATGTAAGTGAAAAGCACGTAAATTGCAATGTGCCTTTCGTGTAGCCGCGTAAGAGGAAGCTTTTGTCTCCTAATGTGAATTTAAGAAGTTAACATAAAAGCTCTTGAACAGCCAAAATATATGATCAGCACATTTTCTGTCGATTTTTATTCCATTCAGACAGAAAACGAAAGATTGTGATGCACACTATTGTTGACGTTTTTTTTTCAATTAATCGCATGTAATCCTCTTGGGTAATCAATTAATAAATTGAAAAAAGAGCTAAATTAGAATCATGACCGAAACTTTGCTCCGGAGAACTCCCCCATATCTAAATATTATTCTTAATTCAGTTCTATGTATCTTTTTAAGATTGATATTGTATTTTTCCAAGGTCTTTCAAAAGGAATATAAATATACTTGAATATTTATATCACAATTTGCTTTTTCCAGTAAGAAACTAATAAAATGTGCACAATAGTCAATTAAAAGTTTTCTAGGAATCGAAACTGTCAGAAAAAATGGAAATGACTAAAAAAATATCATGGATATATTTATACCTAATCAACGAGCACAAACAACCTGAAATATGAATAATCCGTAAAAAAAAAACACTGGAGACAGCCAAAGGCTAAGGTGATGAGGTGGTGAATCACCTCTTAAATTTACACTAAGGCAGTACGCTTTCTGAATGTGACCTCCTGGAACGCTGCTAAGAATTTATATGGTTTACGTTTCCATACTTACAATAGTATCGATGAACGAAGCATGATGCTTACCCTTTACGCGGTTAACGTGGACAATAAAACCAAATTGGATAAAAGAACGTGAAATGCATCGTAAGCGAAGCTTCCTTGACAAATAAATACAATATTATCGTAGATGATAGCAACACCCGCGATCGGGGAAGCACCACTGCATACGCATAAAGACATGAGTTCCGTTCATGAAAATTTCTACTGCTACAATTTGTTGAATATATAAAAATTTATCACTTGAAATGTGTTAAAAAAGTTTACGAAGATTTTTGGCAATAAATTTGCAGAAAATGTTTCATTAAGCCACCTCCAACTTTATTCAGACTTTTCAAACATTTGGCGATATGAAGGCACGGTAAAAAGGTAACGTCAGAATATAACATAAAGAGAAAATACGTTTTCCGCATTCTTGAAAGTTGCTTAATTTACAATTTTTTTGATTTATTGCAATTTATAAAATTTGACCTGGACGAAGAAAATTAAGGTTTCAACTTTTTAAATTTATTACCACGCATTTTTTTTACGGTAATGAGCAAAAAATCTCAATTTTCACATAGCGCTTAATTCTAAACGGTTCGCCGAAAATCTGAAGGAAATTTCAATTATTTTTATTTTTAAAAGAACAATTCTTACTTAAAATGCTATTGATTCCGAATTATGAACAAAATAGCTAAAAATGTAGCAACATTCGGCCAGTTTTTCCAATTGCTGCATTGTTGCGTCAAGAAATTTTTTTTACAAACTTCAGATTCGGATACAGCAGCCCAAACGCATGTAGGGCAGAAAAATCAAAACTAAGCTAAAACTGCCCTCCGAAGTTCCTTTTTGAGGAGATTTTAACTGAACTCAATGGAATGAAGAATAGGGTAGTTTCCTTCATCAAAGAAAACGAAAGGCATTGATTGCGATTCGTTACCCACCATTAGTGTATTCATAATATACAAATTATTCAGTTTTAGAAAACCCAGCTTAGACGAATGTTAATGGTCAATTTTAACCTCGTTTGAAAAAGGCCAGATTGGCGCCCATGCGATGCCACTCCGCATGACGTCACAGGGACCTAGTTTCTACACGAGAGGATAGGAGTTATACATCGTCTGAGGTTACCAATGCATGCATGAGGCACAGAGCTCAGGGAAACATGTCTTAATGATCACCTATTAAAACTGGCTAATTTCGGAAAGTTTTCTTCGTTTGATAAGGTATTAATAAACCTTTTTTAAGCCAAGCGCTACCTTCCAGCAAGGTACTAAGCTATCCGCTAGCATCCTGCGACGTATCAGCGCTAAGCCTCGCCTCAAGGTCACCTCACCGGGCGGGAGGGGGAACCAGAAATACGACGTACGGAGATATTTCCCGGCATTCATACTTAAGCGTCGCGTTTTCGCGCGCTTGAAATTTTTCACTTTTCATTTAATCGCGAAAAATAGATGTTGTCATTTAAAAATCTAAAAGCGTGAAATACGTACTCCAGGAGTAATAATCTTTCGATTAAAGCAATAAAAAAATAATAGGAAACCACCCTATTCTCTAAACGTATAACAATGGTCTAGTGCGCCGCTCCATTCGCTTGTAGGAAGTTGATACATCCTCTGCGGCTCTTACGCTCGACTTTCCATCGCGTAATAGAGGGTAAAACTTTCATATCTCTTAAAATTAAAATTGGGTATTAACAAAATGAGGTAGCGGTCAGTAATCTTTCCGTTATTTTAGATTTGTATTCAGTATTTCTGTCACCGACAAGACTTTCCTACGCTTGTTCGAAAGATTTGAATAGTCAAACGCGGATGATGTTCTTCTACTGTAACAAATGCAAACAAAATTTCCAAGAAAACTGAAAAAAAAAGATTTTTATTTTCAACAGTACCAGCGGATTATGTTCTTGATCGAGTTTCAATAATATTTTACATCTAATATTGGGTTTTCAGTAGTTTTCTGCCTATTTAAGACAAAACAATTATGCGGATATCTTTTGACCTCCAATTTGACCTCCTCTTGAATCTTTCCAACAGGCGCAATCATGTAACATGGGTGGAGATAAACGGCCTGGCTAGATCGGATTGCCGGCAATAGCGGAGTACAAAGGCACGGTACTTCTGAGACGTCTTAGCTCAGTTAACAGATAGAATTAGAAGCCTTTATTTTTTTCTCAACCGAGGGTCGCCAATACCCCATACCACCCCGGCGCGTGAGGTTTGAGCACGGTTTTTTTTACAATCATGCCTCTGAAAACAGCACTATATTGGCCTTTTACATCTGGGATTTTTCAATATGTTAACAATAAAACGTACTAGAACATCCATTCCCTTGATAGGGGCAACCTACCCTGGCGGGACTCCAACCCGCGACCTCTTGTTCGGTAGGCGAGGGCTTAAACCCTGCCGCCATCGGGCCGGCAATCCCCTCAATGACAGGAGACTCTTCATAAAAGTTATCAATGGCATATATAGATCATCTGACCTTCTTTCTCTTTTCCCGCTTCGTGTTCCTTCGCGCACGACGAGGTCGATTGACCTATTTCATTGTGTCACCCTACGCCTGTCCGTCTCTAAGTGTTCTTTTCTGTTCAGACTCCCTTCTTCCATCAACTCCAATTCAATAAGCGTTCCATATTTTGAGCCATTTTTCATTCTTCATGCATCTCACCATTCCAATCGTAACTTTACCTCTACTCCTCTCTCAGCCTTATTATTACTACCATTCTTTGTGTGTAAATTAAAGATGCTGTTGAATATTGTTTCGCTCATTGTTGACGTTCTGCTAAACATTTATTGCTTGTTTTATTTGCCAGCATGTTTTAATTGGCCTTATGCTGTTTTTGGATAGTATTTAATACATAAATATAAAAATAATGAAAATTACCGATAAAGTAACACACAAAAAATAACTATGAGAACACATGAGTAGTAACAGGAAGAATAAAGTATGAATTAAATTAATTTTCTCAGCATATTTTATTCATCCCTGTAAAATAATTTTGACAAATCAACCTTTTAACGTGGGGAAATTGTTAATTTGTACAAAACTGACATAATCACCCTGGTGTGTTCATTCCAAAGTTATTTTTAAGAAGAAGAATTCCGGATAGATTAACAATAGTCACGGTTTAAAAAAAACCTAAAAATATGATAAAAGTACCATGCTTTTGTGGAAAATCGTAAGTGGGCGAAACATGACGAGGAATGGCCACGAGGATCAGGGAGCATGAAGGTTCCACGAAACAGAAGCCATAGGGTAGTTTCTTTCATCAAAGAAAACGAAAGGCATTGATTGCGATTCGTTACCCACCATTAGTGTATTCATAATATACAAATTATTTGGTTTTAGAAATATCGGTTTAGACGAATGGCAAGGGCCAATTTTTATCCTCATTTGAAAAAGGCCAGATTGGCGCCCATGCAATGCCACTCCACGTGACGTCACAGGGACCTAGTTTCTATACGAGTGGATAGGAGTTTTACATCGTCTGAGATTACCAATAAATGCACGAGGCACAGAGCTCAGGGAAACATGTCTTAATAATCACTAGTTAAAACTGGATAAGGTTGGAAAGTTTTCTTCGTTTGATAAGGTATTAATAATCCTTATTTAAGCCAACAGCGCTACCTGCTAGCAGGGTACTCTACGCCACCGCCATGCTCCGCAGCAAGCAGCCTGCATCGTAGCGGGGTTCATAGCCTTGCACCCAGGTGGCCTCACACAGTAGCAGCCAGATGTCACACGGGATTTTCCCAGCATTCATACTTAGCCGTCGCATTTTCGCGCGTTTGAGAATTGTCACTTTTAATGAAATCGCGAAAAGTATATATTGTCATTTAAAAACCTAAAAGCGTGAAATACATACTCCAGGAGTAATAATCTTTCGATTTAGGCAATAAAAAAATAGGAAACTACCCTATTTAACCTGCCAGCCATCGCGGAACACGCATGGAGTGACACAGGTCATAGGATTGATTTTAAAATATTGGTAAAATTTTGATTGATTTAAAAATATTGGTAAAAGGCAAAAATATTGGTAAAGGAGAGCCGCTTTTATCCTAGGCAGATTAGGGAATTCAAAATGGAAAACTTTAAGAGAGACTATGGCAACCCCATCAGTAACCCATGGAAGAGAGTGCTAGCCAGTCAGCGCACTGCGGAACGATGGAATGCGCTACATAAGGCGGAGAAATACCGAGTTTCTCATCTACGACCTGAAGACAAAAGCAGGATGGCTTTCGAAACAGTCGTCACTCGCTACAGACAAACACGGCTGGAGGACCGGGATAGCGACACTTACCATGAACATCGCTGCGGAAATCTTCGCAGGAATAAATTAGACTTGTGAAGGATTTGTGACCGGAATTATTTACACTTCCGGTTTGTCGCCACTTTGGGCTGAAACGACGAAGTCGCAGGCGATGCAATCGGCTTCTTCGGATCGGTGAATTCCTTCGAAGAAGCCGAGGGCAATTCCAGCGTATCCGCCCTCGTATAAATACGGACCGATGTGATGGAAAACTTGCAATACCTCAATCGCAACTTTACACGTTCACATGCACTTATCAACATGACAACATAAAGAAAGAATCGAGTATTCAATTTATCATTTGTGGATTGCAACGGTCCATCTGTTGGAGAGAAAGACCGAAGTCTCATTTGCAGAGAGAATTGCGAAATCAATTTCAACTTTTCGTCGCAAAATACAGGAATACAAGCAAAAACACTATGTAAAAAGGCAAGGTACTCATAGAGCCATTTTCAGAAGGACAGTTTTTTGCACTTAGTGAAGAAAAGATGACTCGATGACTGCCTTTGCCGAATGAGGCCGTTTTGTATTCATTATACACAGAATTGCATTATTTCTTGATTTATAAGCACTAAAAAATTTGCTAAAAATAGGGAGGGTTAAAAAATCAGTATTTTCAGTTAAGACTTCAGGTGGCAAAACAGCCCCAACAGTGAAAATACTACATTTACCACATCTACCACTAAGCAGAAGAAGAATTTTACTTACCAAGTATGCATTCGTGCTATTGGAATCACTATTTGGATATGGAGTGTAAAAAGCCAAGGCAACGCAGTTGGCAAAGATGGTCAATAGAATCAGGTACTCAAATGGTCTGAGGAGGAGTTAAGGCAAACTCTGTAGTAAAAATGCATAGAAACTAACAGTAAATTATGAAATAGCTAAACGAACAGGACTTCTATGGCTAAAAAAAATGCCTCTCAATGTACCAAGTATGGGTGGCTAAAACATCAATCATGAAGGAACTGATATATTTGATTCCAATTTAAAATACGGGATAATAAATTTTACCGTTTAACTTGGAAAAGACTTGATAACAAATTCATAATTAATTAAAGACTGAGAAGTACACCAATACTACAAACGGAAGGTATTCCTCTGAAGCTACTAGTCTTGGAAACATTTCCAGTAGCTAAAGTTACACACAGGGCTTCTATAGTCTATTCCTGTGTGCACAGAGGACACTTGAACTGATTTGAATGGGATTATTTGTCAAGCAAAAATTACTGGAAGTGAAAGAATGATTTTGAATGCAAGGTATTGCTGTATGACAATGAAAAAATAAATCTTTATGCCACACTTTCAGGTCCAGTACCTGGGAGAGAGCATTAGAGAGGCACCTCTAGAAATACCTTATCCATGAGTATCCATTCTCGAGAGCTTACACTGGAAAAAATATCAATCCTCTCTCCCCTCGGATCCACCAAACCACTGCTTTCTGGAAAGACGCACGATGAGCCCCTGCGTTTAAGTGTTTTGGGAATGAAATTCGCGCATGAGGTGCTCCATTAGCTGTCAGCTTCACAAGGTGTTTCAGCTTTGAAATTGTGCAGTCCCTTTGAACACTCTCACAAAAATCCCTCATCATTAGAATCAGAAGAGGTTCCAGATCTTCGTAACAGAATTGGCTACAGGTGGTCCACGTAACAGGCTCCGTACGCTGATGCGTAGATTTCTCGCACCTTTAAGCTTGACTTGAAGATCAACCCAGTAACCATTTCACCCTATTTCCCACTTCCATCAAGATTATATTAATATTCTTAGCACAATGAAGAATGCTGTAAATTAATTATTAATCATACAAAAATAAGAACCACAATTTAAAGAATATAAATTTAAATGCTATTAATTCATTAAAAAAAAATATTTTGAGAGAATAAATAATTATTCATAGCAAGGTTTCTTGTACAGGGAAGAATAAATTATTTAACATTGAAAAATTAATATACAAATGATTTAATGAATGAAAATTCTGTAATATGGCTTAATTAATGCAAAAATTTAAGCTTTACTGGAAAAGCAACGAAATAAAATAATAATAATTCAATAAATAACAAAAAAGTAAAAAAATAAAAATCTACATTTTGACATGGAATTACGTCATTATATTAAAATTATTATATGCATATACAATTAGAGTGATTAACGTATACTGTAAAAGGATACTTCCATTCCACAACATCAATACATAATTTCCTAAGGGGATTTTTGAGCTGCAGACAGAAGAGGGCTCGCTGTGGTCTGTCTGGTGGAGGCTTGCCCCCCCGCCTCACCGCCCGCCTCTTGGCTGTCATTGCTGTGGCACTAAGCGCAGTTTGCCATGCTGTGGAAAGTGGCTTCTCAGCAGCTGTACTTGCAGTGCTGACCAAACCAAGCCCAGCCTCATGCTGTCCTGCAACTGAAGAAGAAAATGCAATTAAATGCACATTCTCGGGGAAAATGTTAATAAATACATTTTAAAATGCTCCGAAAGGGAGGAGCAGCCAATAATTCTCACGATTGTGGAAATATAGCACTCCTCAGACTACCATTCGAAAATATATTCCCATCTCCAATTTAACTCCCAATTTCCGTTACCTTCAGAGGGCAACAATTCAAGTCATCATGTAGTTATATATTTTTTTGCAATTATAACTATTCATGCATGGAAATTCACATACCTAGAGAATAAATATAAAATATTTGTTAATAAAATAAAACTTTCTCAGAATTTAAATGAAACTAATAAAAATCACAATTAGAGGTCAATATGGAACTTTCCCCCTCAATTTTCATATTACATCAAGGTTAATTTAAAACAGTAATTTTTGCAAGTTTTAGGAGAAATATTCGTGAAAATACGGAAAAAAGGATTCATTGGATGCACCAACCTATCCAGAATCTCACCAAAAGGTTCAGACACACTCACTACGAAAGTTTATGAGATAATCCATACCAACGAATCGGGATTCTTCAAAAAAATTGAAAAGGCGAAGCCTAGTTTCCTTTTTTTAATTCCAAACATTGATTAGGTGACCAACAACTGAGTTGTTCCGTCGAGATCATATGGGTGAGGTAAAAGAGAAAGTACGCCGGTGATACGGGAACTCCTATGGGAAATTCAGAATCAAATCGGCCTGACCTTGAGGAAAAGCGCCTGTATAGTGATAGATCAATATCACACATCTAGGAGCTTTTTGAAAACGCGTTGGAATTGCTACAAAACGTTTCAAAGACTAAAACCAATCTAAAAACAAAAGGTACCAATACTATCAGTAGACAAATCAGAAATTCAAGACATGCATACATTAGCTAAAAAATTGCTAAAATACTATTCTCATACCAAGTCTTAAACATCGACTGCGGACCAAATCTGTTACGCTCCATCTATATCGTGCACTTAAGTAAAAAGCATTTATTCTTAAGTTTAGCCAACAATATAGAAATCTACCATAAAAGAGAGACCCCATCGTTTCATAGATGCTTGCTTGGTAAAAATAGGGCAATCAGCGATAAATAATGGAGAAGGAAGCCTTTCTCAGAGCTTACCTCAAGGTCATATGGCTACTCACTATTGTCAAAAATAATTATTATCGGATATTTGCCTCACTCTTACGATAAAGAGGGCTTCATAGAATAAAATAGCTCTTGTAAAATTTCATTGCAGTGCTCTTTCAAAGGGACCAGCGATCATTCCATTAAGAAACGCGGTGTAACTCCATGAGCTGCAAGAAGCGAAGCGTTACAATAGGTAAGTAATAAAAATGGTTGGTAAGAGTTGGAAAAAATTACGCAAAGTCCGTTACAATGTAGCGAACACGTTAACTTCCGCCTTCTGAAAATATGTTACCGATTGGCTCGACTGAATATTTTCAACCTTCATACCATTCGCACCAACGACATTGAATCACGTGCATACATTGAATTGCGACAAAGCGTGTAGGGGTATTTTTTGCAACTTCTATTATGATTTTTTTCAAATTCTTCCCGCCTCTCATCCAATGTTGGATATTCAAAAAGATTGCCCAATGTCATCGCGTACAGGTCCCCAAGAATGCTCTATTATTGCGATATTTTCTAGCCATTCAATCTTCTCAGAGGAATCCAACGGGGTCAGAGAGTGAAACGAGATGATTGGAGCCTTATGCTCTTATTTATTTACTGAAACTGAACTCACGTCTTCCATAGCAATTAATCATGGCAATTCAGAAAAACCTGACCAACAGCGACGTCCAGTTCCGCTTAACTGTCGCTAACATGTGCGTTCTGTACGGAATCACCCTCTCGTTCAACAGAGCAGTTTCCTCGAGTATTGGCGTGGCTGAAAAAAAGCAGAGTTTAAAGCCACCAAAAGACTAAGGCGATTGAGGCTTTCAGTCTTCAAATTCTTGGATGTTGGTTGGTAAAATAATCACTTCCCTGCGACATTGAATGCATGAGTGCGAAATGTAAACACCTACATTCTATGCCAAGCTCAAAAATCTGCATAAAATATTTCTCGATGCCAATATTATATATTTATTTTCATGACATCTTCTAGGGACTTAAAATATTTTTAATACGTCTTTTTGAAATTTGTAATCCAAATCATAGCGTTAATTGGTCTGTCAATATTGTTATTCCAAACCGCAATTCCATAATTAATCGTAGAGGGCGTAACTTGGTGGAAATCCATAATATCACGAATACAAGGATCAAGAACTTTGCTATTTCCACATAATGTTTTATTAGCACCGACCATGGTTTCGTTACAGAGTAACATTATCAAGGTGAAGATTTAGGTAAATTGACAGTATATATATTATACGGAACTTAATCGTCAATTTCCTGTAGAGACTTGCCCTAATTGCGTTGCTGGCGCACTTAATAGTTTTCCATTCCAACTTCGCTCAATAACATGAATGAAAACCTCAGGTGAAATACATTTTAGGGATAGGCTGCAAAAATAAAAATTTTCCACCGAAATATGCCTCATTTTATTTTGTAACGGTTGAGATATTTTAAGAGAAGGAGAATCATTAATCACCTTCACTAGAAATTAGACTCTGTAAAGGCAGAACTATTGGAACAGAAATTTTTTAGTACCTTTAACGCTCCGGTACGTTATTTTGAGAAAGACGTGAACAGAAATGTTTGGCAAGGATTAGGATGCTTTGTGAAGAATGCAGCACACTGTCCTTGGATGCGAAATTAAGCCGCTGTGTGCTTTCCGTATTTTGTAAATAACATGCTAATGTCGGAGGTAGGATTCTTTCCTCCCGGCAACCATATTTTACTACCACGCAAACATTCTATCAGCCTGAGGCGTTGGACAGACTTAAAATATAATATGAATATGCCGTCGACATTTCCTGCTAAACTAGGTATTGTCCTTTGATACTCATCAGCATGGAAGAAGCTAGAAACTTTGGATATATATACTATTACCCCAATCCAAGATCAAGGTCAAACATACAAACATATTTTAGTGAGCCGATTGCTGTGGGTGCGTGTCGTAGGTGTTGAAAATATAAAAAAAATTCCAAAAAGTGAATATTTAATTCGACCCGTATTTCAATGGTAAATCATGACGACAACTTAACGATTAAACCTCACCACTTAAGTTCGGGCCAAAGAGAATTTTCGTACGTAAAACTACACTATTATTTCAATCTATTAATCTACTGGCTAAGTTGAAGCACATAAAAGGATGATGAATAACGAACATACATTAGTGCTCATATCAAGAATACCAATTATTTTATCTATGTTCGAACTACCTGATCTTATCTATAATAAACACCTTCCTTCCTTTTCCCCTCTTCACGAAAATTTAACCATAATTCAAACAGAAATACTGAGATAACTTTACTTGCTACAGTCTTAGTATGCGATCATTAGTGTTACTACTCGGTGAGAGAGTCATTTATCGCAAAAAAGGCCAGTGAAAATAGAAAAATGTGCCGATGTGGCACTAGTACCTCTGTTTGAATTATGAAAGGGCATCGTTTCCACGAATTTGTTTGGCTTTCTGATGATATCCTCTCCATCGCAAAGGATTTCGACATCCCTCGGCCCAAACTTCTACACTGTCTGACCACTCCTCATCTCAACCTGCTATTCCTTCTCACTCACCGTAACCCTTTCATTTTCCTTCCATTTCGCCTTTTCCATTCTCCCGTCCAAGTCTTCCACGCATCGGGCCTACTCGTATTCCCATTCCTAAATTTCCAAGTTGTCGTCTCATATGAAGCTAAACTGCGCCTTAGCCTTCTAGACACTATTTTTGTATAATTCTTAGAACAAGACTAACCAGAATATAATTGCTCATTCCCATTTTATTTTCAACGCCTTGAGGTAAAGGGATAAACACTCATTAACGCGCAAAACAAGGGGAAAATAATTAACATTACCCACATAAAATGGAGATACTATTACCGGTACTGCGATTATCATCTCCCCATCACTCTACTCTCGGCTTTCCTCATCGTGGATATTCGCGTGACGACAACAGAGTGACGATTTCATCATAAAAATAATCATAAACACGCAAAACAAGGGGAAAATATATAATGTTACTCACAGCTAATGGAGATAATTTTAACGGTACAGCGTTTATCTCCTTAATGCTCACTTTGCTTTCCTTCGGGTGCATTTCCGCGTGACGATACTCTTGTCAGAATTTCGAAAGCAAACTCCACAATCGCAAAGTCACATCGTCTCCAATGATTTCCACCCATCCGGCTTATCACCCCTAAATAGCTTATCCCCGTCTATCCAGCGAGAAATCTCCTTTACCAAGTTAGCAGTGCAAACCACAGGTGCTAGCTTTTACCCAAGAATAATCTTATACAATAAATAATTGTAATAAGCTCAGTAAATCGCTTTTCAAGGCAAAATATAATGGAGCAATCACTGCTAAATGTGAATCTAGGAATCATTATGCAAAGTATTCACCTTATATTGTAACAAGATTGGGCTTCATTCTTGTAGAAAGCATAAAACCGCAGATAGAAAATCAGAATAGTCTTTAACAGTATTTTCATGATTCAGGGGTCAATTTGAGTTCGAGGTAAAGCACTAGTTCATTGCGCATTAGCCATTGAAAAGCAATCGTTTCGGTCCCCCTACACCATCGGTGACGGTGGGGTTGAAGGTTTAGGTAGCCATCGTAGAGTCCCGCTTGAGCATTTATCGGGTCAGGCCATGGGTGGCCTACCGATGGTC
This sequence comes from Ischnura elegans, assembly GCF_921293095.1. Classification (NCBI taxonomy): domain Eukaryota; kingdom Metazoa; phylum Arthropoda; class Insecta; order Odonata; family Coenagrionidae; genus Ischnura; species Ischnura elegans. The sequence continues at coordinate 70,172,913 of NC_060259.1, read as the reverse complement.
ACAGCACCTGAGACACCGGAAGACAAGCCAAAGGGCTTTTCTGGGTCACTTCAGGGCTCTCTTTGGCTCTCATTGAAAGCAAAGAAATAAAAAATAAGTAAAAAGGAGAAAATGATTGTTCTTTCTGACAAAAAGGAATTATCTGTTTCTCAAAAAATGAAATTTAAGATTGTTTTTGTCCATCCTCTTAAAAGCCTCCATTTTTCCCTTAGGAAGACTACTAAAACTGTAGATAAATGCAGTGACCACCTCCTCCTAGGAATCGAGCATTACTATGACATCAAAATTCACATTTAACGATCAATATACATAACTTTTCGATGGAATCATAAAACAACTCTCGAAAATTTAGAAAATGAAGTCATAATAAGCTTAGAAACTTTTTAGGTGAACATCCACTCAGATTAAAGAAACATTTCTAAGATATCCATTAGAGTTCACGTAAAATATTGAACGTTAGGTCAAATGCGCAGGAGGAAAGTAAAATATGAAAATAATGGTCAATTGGTCAAACTCAACGAAATTTTTGCTGAATATTGCGGCTGCTCAGAGTAATAAATCTTTCGAAAAATTAATACGCTAATAGCCGAGAAGATTCAAAAAATAGTTTGCTATTATGATTGATCAAGACATTTCGGAAAATTTTCTTGAAAAATTACTACACAAGAGCTAAAATGCATTCAAATATAGCATGACCTTCGGAAGTACCCGGAGTAAAATAATCCTTGTTACACAAAATACCTTTCACAAAATCGTTATGACTACTCATTCTCTTAAGTATAAAATATGAGAAGGGTACTAACAGCTCGAGGCGCATGAATAGGAATGCATTATTTTATACTGGGTCCACAATATATTTGAGGGTATTAACCTTAGATTGCAATACAATTATGCTTAATTCATGTCGAAATCACAAAAAAGTGGTTAAAATAGTATAATATTTAAAAATAGGAATTACTTGGTATACGACAGATTTATACGGCAGATATAGGCTATTTCACATTCGATATGTCAACGGTTTGAAAAGAAGAAATCTTACTCTGTAATTCGGACAAAGTTCTTCACAGCTAAAATCAAGAATGACCCACAGTTTGCTCTCGTTCTCTGATGTCTAAAAAAACTGAAGGTAAAACACAATTTACCCTCAAATGATACACATATGCCTAGCCATCGGATCAGTTTCTTGCTGACGGTTCCATCATTTATAGACGACTTAATGCCACGAAATAAGTAAATAACCACAATTATTTAGCTTAAATGATCATTTTCCCTCGTAATCAAGGAAGAGGCAAAATTTTAGGGACTTACATCAACTTTTGCAAATTTCCGTTGATACCAAATCAAGGTATGAATGGCTGTAGCTTCGTATAACGACTAAATAGGTAGAGCATAGTTCATGCATTCTACTTACATCCGTAATATATTTTTCTCACTAAATAGTGCATTTAAATACGCTGAATACAGAATCTCACATACGGATTTCTTTAAATAATAATTTTTGGCTGTGGAAAACTTCTTGACAATGTATGCATCATCCTCATCTCTGAAGGATGGGGCCAGAATTTCCAAGAGTTTTCATACACAAAGCGCAGGCTCTTGAGTCATTTGGAAACTCCACTCCGGTCATTTGGACGCATTTGAAGCTCAGCGAAAAGTGATTTAAGAAATTCTTTCCCGAATTCACGTCTCGCCCCCAATCTGTATTCTATGAAAAACAATGAAACAACACTTCGTCATACGAAATATTAAATTTACTATGATATTTCTCATTCAAGGGTCTAAATTCCCAAAAACATATCTGGACCGGGAATCGAACCACGGATCTTAGGTTTTCCGATTAAATTCCATAGAAAAGGTTCTAAACAATTTAGCGGTGTAGCGTCGGGAACTATCAATCTGATAAAGTAAGATAAGGAGAAATTGATATTCAAGAGGCAAGAAAAACAAGAGAATTAATTTGCCAAATTTTTTTCTTACTACATCTTACTACATTCACTTTTTGTGGTTGATGAATTGGTTAAGGATCAAGAAAGACTTTTTTGAACATTAACGAGACGGAGTGTTCTTCACGAGTTGCCATACTGGATGAACCGCGAAGGCCTAGCATCTAGTACCATGAACCTCGGTACAATTGCCATGGGAATCGGAAATATGGATAGCGTAATGGTCTGCGCAGTGGCCCGGAAAGCTAAATGTCCGTGGTTCGCTTCCCAGTTCGGAGGAATTTCATTTGATAGCAATTTATGAAAATTTCACCTTCGTTTACCTGGTAAGCTCGAAATATTATATATTCCTAAAATGATGTAAAAACAGTAGTATTTGCTAGTGATCACACGATGCGTTCAACGTGATTATTTGAAGACATTAAAAATTGTCTTATGCCCAGCAAATGACACTCTATAGTTGCACTGTGTGGGGTATTTCAGAAAAAGAATAACTCCTTTCCCTCAATCCTTCAATGCCTTTCTTATTTTGTGGAGACAAAATGAAGAAAGGCTGAAAAAAAGGTTTAGCAAACACTGCTCAGGTGAATGATTTGATTACCCACTTTAGCTCTCGAAACATGTATTTATTTTATTACTCAAATTTTATTATTTGTATTATTCCAGTATTCAAGGACAACTTATGAAAATTTCAGCTTCGTTCCCTCTTTATTACATTCTCTCTCTTTGATATATTTCGTCATTAAACCTCCTTGGCTGAGGTGTTTTAAGAGTAAAAAAACGTAAAGAAGAATCCATAGTTCCTAATCTATAGTGTGATTCTACCAAAATACTTTTTTAATAGCTTTAAAAAATATGCGAGAGTACTTAACAAGTCGTATTCAATGTAACACCAACTTAACGATTAATAATTTCAGTTACAAACTACAAAATATAAGATTCTCGGAAACCATGTTATCCGGAAATTTTGAAATTCTCTCTGATTGTGATAGATAAAATCCCGTGAAAATCTTACTACCACCTTATTGGAAGTGAACCCTAAGCTTTTAGTCGATTTTATCTCGTATTGAAGGCCGATACTTACGCAAAATCCTTTCACTGACGATTCAATCTTACGAAAAGGAAACAGGACTGCTCTTAAATTCGCAAAAATCTACAAAAGCGAACAATGATTTTAGCTTCTAATAACCACCAAGAGAAAAAGGCAAAAAGAGCCGAAGGGAAAGAAAATCAATTCTTTTTCCCCCAAAGATGTCAAGAGGAATGGGTGAGGTAATTGGGTAGCAAATGGATACGCTAAAAAGAAGGTTACCACCACTTAAAAAGAAGACGACTTTATGTTACATTGTCACGCAGTGAGTATGAGCGCGGCCAGACTGCACTTACAAACCGTGCCGAAGTAAATCGGAGAATATTGCATTACAGCATGCGCGAAGCGGTAAAACACGTAGTAACTATCCTAACGTTTAGATACTACAATTTTAAACGTTGAACCTTTTGCATTTTTTTAATGGAATGATGCAATAATTTGGTTTCGTCCTGTTATTTTGAAGAAATACGTCACGTGTCACACTGTTCCTCTTGCAGAAAAACGACGCTATGAAAAGGCTAGCGGATAGGTGAGAGGAATGTAGAGCTGTGTCCAACCAATATTAGCATTGCTGACTGTTATTTTTTGTAGATTTGGTATTTATAAATAGATTGTCCTCTTCCAGATACACCCAAATAAAAGCTTTATAAATCTCCTCAGTGATCTCGCAACAGAATCTAAGCCCTGAAGAGATATTAATTAAATGGTAGAATGCTGTCGTAAAAAATACCAATCATTCTCTAAGGAGATAAATATGAATTTCTCCATAAATATGAAGGTGGTGATGTTAAAACAATGAGGGTAAAGAAAGGGTCCAGAGTAAACTATTTGCATCTTAGCCTCCCGAAGGAAATATCATCAATTTTTGCTGATGGAGCGGTTACTTCAGCGGCCAAAGAAGCGGCAGAAAATCAGCCGAAGAAAACGCTGACGAAAACGATTCAATTAGGAACACTTATTCCGCCTTTCAGTCGCGGACTGCATTTCCATAAAGAGAAACAATTTAGGGAACAGGTCGGATGGGAAATGTAAATGCATGGGGCAGTAAGACGAGTGAGAGAGAAGGACTCTTGAGCATGGACAGTTATTTACACGGGAACGTGCCTAATTAGCAGGCTGGCCACAGGCGCAGTGAAGGCAGCGTCCTTGAGGCAAAGCTCCACACTGTCCCCATTCCACTCACTGAACCCTCTTGCGAGGCCTTCCTTGACTCAGCGCAACACTCCTTTGTCCGAGTCGACGGTGACCCACTAAGACCTTTCCGCCCAAGGAGAGGCAAAACATCCACATCAAAGTGGTGCTTTATAAGCTGCGCCAAGCGCTCGCGAATGATACAATAAGTATGAGGCATCAGGGACTGCTTCCAAATCACGTGGGACTTGGGTTCGAGTCCCAGCACATGCATTAGTCAAACTTGTTAATTAACTGATGGCTATTCAATGGACTTTATCTCTTCGTGTATCTCGAAAATTGACTATAAAACTAAGGTCTGCCGATTTATTTTTCATATTTCATACATAGCAACGGCGGAGCATTAAATTATATATCTAAAGAAAGACCAGCAACTGCTTTATAAAATTATATTGTGCCTTATTTAACTTAGGTACACCAATAGGGTAGTTTCCTTCATCAAAGAAAACGAAAGGCCTTGATTGCGATTCGTTATCCACCATTAGTATATTCATAATATACAATTTTTTTGGTTTTAGACATCCCAGTGTAGATGAATGTTAATGGTCAATTTTAACTTCATTTGAAAAAGGTCATATTGGCGGCCATGCGATGCCACTCCACGTGACGTCACAGGGAAATAGTTTCTATACGAGTAGATAGAAGTTTTACGTCGTCTGAGATTACCAATGCATGCATGAGAAACAGATCTCAGGGAAACATGTCTTAATTATCACCTATTAAAACTGGCTAAGGTCGGAAAGTTTTCTTCGTTCGATAAGGTATTAATAATCCTTATTTAAGCCAAGCGCTACCAGCTAGCATGGCACTCTGCTACCTGCTAGCATCCTGCGTCGTATCAGCGCTCAGAGCCTCGCCCCAAGGTCACCTCACTTGCGGCAGCGGGAACCAGAACGACGTAACACGCAGTTTTCCCAGCATTCATACTTAGCCGTCGCGTTTTCGCGCGCTTGAAAATTTTCACTTTTCATTTAATCGCGAAAAATAGATATAGTCATTTAAAAATCTAAAAGCGTGAAATACGTACTTCAGGAGTTATAATCTTTCGATTTAGGCAATAAAAAAATAATAGGAAACCACCCTATTGGTTTTTAGGAGGGGATCGATGCTGGAGATATTTTTGTAATCAAGTTGGAGTGAAATCTTGACTTGACGGAAATTATTATTTCTTAAATTTTATTTTTAACTATCGTAGTGATAGCTTATAGAACAGAAAACTAAAATCAACTGACAATTTTAATGCAAATATATCGAGATGAAAAGAAAAAAGAAATCATGCAAGGCCTCAAGTAAAATTCAATTTTTATCGGCGTCACTTTTATTAAATAAACAAATAATAAATAATGCGGAATTTTTGAATGGTAATCTTGAATGCGAGGTGCTTCCATATTATACCTCATGACCTCATAATGTGACACTTAAGAGAAATAATTCGCATCTCTTAATCATCTTAAGTGAAAATTTTTCTCTAAATTTAAGTAAAATCTTTAATCTTCTGACAAAAGTAAAGCGACTTGAATCTGATGAAAACGGAAAGATTTAAATACTTAGAAAAAATCATTCCTCCTGCATTAAAGAAAGCAGCTAAGTGACAAGTTTTTGATGCTTAGCACAAATTTTCCATACCCAGTAACCAGCGCATATAATTCTGAAAAGTGAAATCATAACTTAAATAATAAATATAATTTTTATTCCATGATTGATACGGTAACATGCATTTTGAACTGAAGATGTGTACAGAGCTTTAAATGCCATTTTGGGCTCAAACATTTTCATAACTGAGGACCCCTGAATAGTGCAATACGAAAATTGAAATGAAATCCATAAGCAGAAAATATGATACGCAAAGCAATTCAGCATATTCCGTATTGGCAGGAGCTGTACACGTAATCGGGTCTCTGAGAGCCCATTCTTCACCTTATGGAGTTTCTGATAAAATTGGTATGCCACTCACCAAGGCAATGTTCTCCATACATTCTCATCAATAAACAGCCGACGTCAAGACAATGAAATAAAGTTTAGTTGAGGCCATGGGTGACTTCTTATTTCATTTTAGCTCGATAGATTTGCATATAAATTCTTAGTTAATTTAAGCTAGCGGTTCCATAATCTAATAATGTGATAGTAAAAAATAAAATTAAAAAATTTATAATTCCTGTCAAATCGAAGCTGCGCTCGAGGTTAATTGCAAAAATGCCCATCATTACCTTTTTCGCGATTCTTATAATATCGAGCTCCTCTTAAAACATTTGGTGTACCTAAGTGAAATAAGGTACAATATAATTTTATAAAGCGCTTTCTGGTCTTTCATAAGACATATTTTTAATGTTTTAAAATTACTATGTATCAAAGTTGCATAAGATATTGACGGACCTTAGTTTTCAGTCAATTTTGGGGATATATGAAGAGATATATTGTATTTGAAATTACCTACCATTGAATAGCCGAGTATCTACTATAAATTTCATTGGAAGATTGTGCAAAACTTCCAATTCATGAATCCGGAGAGAACTTCTGCGGCAGTTTGCGGCAGGCATAAAATATGAGACAATATAAGACGCCGAATGTGATATAACTCTTTCGACCGTTTTGTCTACATCTACATCATACCCCGCAAGCCGCCTAAAAGGCGTGTGGCAGGGGGTGTTAGGACACCAGCCGTTTACAGCTAAAAAAAAATTCAGCCTGATTCTTCGCTAGAGCCTCATGCCGCATTGTCACGGTAACAATGACTTGAATCCGTATTCACTTCACTATCGTAATAGCGGAAACATCGAGTATTAAAAAAAAGAAACATTGCACAGACGAAATTTGGAAGATATTAGGATAAAAAACGACCTTCTTATGATTAACGGGTACCTTAACCAGAGTATAGAATACGGATTTCTCCAGATGCTTTTCAGGAAGTAACTGATACTGGAATAAATGACTTCTTAGTCTCATTCTCGCCCCAGTAAAGGTTTGTTATTATTAAATTAGCACTGGAAATCAGGCTCTTTGAGCGATAGCGTCATTAAATGGATTCATTTTATTTGGAGGCTTGATCCAAATGTCTTCTAGAAAAACATCACTGGAGGATACTTTCCTCAGATTGTTTCACTTTTCCTTGGACTCAGATGCCCAATCAAAGCGGAAATAATTTCTCAAGATCCACTGATCCGATGAAGCCCACGATAAATTTTATTTTTTCCCCTATTTAAAAAGTTTTTTGTTTTTCTTTCATACATGCACTTGAATATTTTATATTTTTTTTTTAAAACAGTTTTATCGAGTAAAATTACCTTACTTCACTCATTCACTCTTTTCACAGGGGTGGTAGATGCTTCGGTCAATATTCCAAAATATGAAAATGAGATTTAAAGCGCACGTGATGCTTTAGTTGTTTATGATAGAATTTCGTGGAAATAAAAATGAATTAATCAAAGATTGCTTTTTATACTGACTATTCATGAAATAAATTTGATGAAATTCCTTTAAGAAAGAGTCAATTCAAAGATAGATCTGAATCTTTGCATATATCCCATAAGAAGGAAGAGATTTGTGATACTTTCACTCTTAGATAGTGGCTAAATGGAGAGAAGATTTTTCGTATTATATGCATGTTAATATTGTATTATTGTTTCCAGTTAACGGTCGAATATCTATTCCCATTTATTAATGATAAATGTTGTTTGTGAATAAAAAAGATTAATGAAATAACATTTTTCACAGAACGATTAATACTCCAACTCATGATATGATGATGTAAGAAAAAAATGATTCACCTAAAATATTTTTAGAGTAACTAAGGGAATAAAAAAGGCAGCAACCTAAATGTAAAATACGTCGGCGGGCGGACGAAAGATAATGAAATAAATAATATTAATGAAATGTGCATTAAAAGCTGTTTTTAAAATTGAATAATTTCCTTGGTATATAGCTATTATTCGACTTTGAAATATAGTCATTGAAGGTGGACGCTTACTTAGCAATTAATTGGGGAAATGGAACGTTTACCGCCTTCACAAACTATTTCAGAAAATTTTCTTCCCAAGTACTAGAAGGAAGTTTGCATAAAGAAACATTTGATAAAGGAAGACGCTAACGTAAACAATTAGTAGAGGAAGTGGAACATTTACTACCTCCACAAACTTTTTGAAAAATTTTTCTTGCCCTATACAAGAAGGAGGTTTGCAACAATAAATTTTGCTGACCTCGACCGACATTAATAATGGTCAACGGAAGAACTGTTTTATGCCGACATCAACTTTGACGACCTAGAATTTTACACTAACTAGCTATGACGAGAAAAATGAGAAAAACTGCAACAGGCGATAGGGTAAACATTAGCGGCATTGATTTGACACGGTGGCTATAATCACAACAAGCTAGGAGAGAGAGAGAGAGAAAGAGAGAGAGTGAGAGGGATAGACACGCAGATACACCCCGCCGACGGCACCTCCGTGTTGCTTACGATGCGCGCGTCGCGTCCCTACACTCTCGGCCGGCACGCGCCGCACGGGCGTGACCATGCAGTGCAGTCGATGCGGCAGTGTGCTCGTCGGAGCGGAAAAAAACACCCTCATCCCTAGAGGTCCGCATCAAGCTCCAGGGGGTGGGAGGGGAAGGGAGAAAACTCCCCCTCCGCCCCACTGCGGAGAGATGCTGCTCGCTAGAGCATCCACGAGTGACTTCCAATGTTTACATCACATGCCGGGAGCGAAGAGATAACGCCGCGCACAACTTTCACGCCAATATCAATCCCAAGGGCATAGTCGTATCCTCCGAATTGGGTATAATTATAAATTTTTGTTTATATCTGTATGAATGATTACAAATGCTACTCGCCATGCTCTCTCGCACGATTCATTAAACTAATTCAGACAACGAATGAGTTCTACTGATTCAGGCGTGATATAGAGGAAGTTCTACTTACTAAAATGAAAGGTAGTTCCACTTTTTCACTGTAATTTCATGCGTACGACGCGTTCCGGCACAAGATGACTACTCTGTGGACCGAAACGCGTCATACGCATTAAATTATTGTGGAAAATTTGGACTACTTTCATTTCAATCAGGCAACGAAATTTAATTTTTATTTTAATAAAGATTTGATGTTACCCCGGTGAAAAAATGGGGTAAATATTTCATGGGCTTCCTCTTCCCATCCTTCATAATAAAGAATTAAAAATTATCAAGAGTTGAAATCAAATGAGACGGATAATTCTCGGCCTTCCAATCGGGTCAGCCTTTCCATTTCCGCCGACGTTTCGATACTATTCCATCGTACTCAGGGCTGATTGATCAATAGAAAAATTTTCTATCGATATGTCGGTGGAAATGGAAAGGCTGATCCGATGGGATGCTCTGTAAGATTCATCCCAATACTTCACCCGGGGAACATCAAATCTTCATTTTTTATTAAATCCCGAGATTCATGGAATTAGGTGTAGGGCGTATTTTTTAAATTAAATGAAATGTATCATTCCTTCCAACCAATTTCCGCCTAAAAGTATTCGATGGAAAAGTATTCTATCGAAACGTCACAGGAAATGGTGAGTCTGACCCGGTCGGAAGCCTTCAAAAGATTCATCCCATTACGGGAAAACATGAAATCCTTATTTTTAATCAAATTAAAGATCAAATTTCTAAGTTTGAATTAATTGAATGAATCATGCAAGGGTTATGACGGTGGCATACAGTGACATTTACAAAAATATGTAATTTTTTTAACAATTAAATATGCAACATCATAGGGTGTCTGTGATATTTCAATCCTCGCATGGACGGCGGTGAAATTCACATGAATTGATGTGAGAAAATTTTCCCCAGGACCAGGAATGGATTTTTCCTCAGACCTTTAGCTTTCGTACCCCCTGCGTAGGCCACTACATACATCTAGGTTAAAGATTTCCCTTGGAAATTATTCCGAGGACTTTGCAGTCCATCCAAGATGAGTTGGACTAAAAGGGCCAAACATCTAGTACAATGAGGCACTGTACAAATGCCGTAGGAAATAAGAAACGTGGATGAAGTAGTGATCTGATTAATGGCCCGAAAAGCCAAAGGTGCGTGGTTCGATTCACGATCCAGGAGAATTTTTTTCCCTTAGCAATTCATTAAATCTTACTTATTTAAAACGAGTTAATTTAACCATACTTAGCATTAGCTTATTACATTAGCTTACTACATACTTTAATTTCCATTTATTGATCATTTTAAGTTGCTGCTAAGCATTATTGGCCTGAGTTCGCGTCAGAATAGAAAGGCATATCCGAAGGGTAAACATCGCCAAACTGAATTCGACGAATATTCCTCAAGTGCCCTGACTGACGCTAAGGCCTCTCGTCAACGATGTTAAGCTCTCCAGAGGAGCCAAACCGATGTTTTGAGTTGCTAATGGCGGACTTCTCAGGGGTAAATATGAGGGAGGAAGGCCTCCATCCTCTATGTTTGCCGCTGTTCAAGGGGGTACATAGAGGTAACACCAGCCCGACCCGATGTAGTCAAATTTATGCTGCCCCTTAGCTCACTTTTAAATCAGTTTTTAATAATGTCCGCTGAGCAGCGATGAGCCCAAAGCGATGCATTAATTCCCAATGCTTTCAATTGGGTATGCTCACTTGCGAGAATAAGTGTTGAAAAGTTATGAATTCGATTAATTATATCATCTCGAATAAAGTCCCGCAAACCAACTGAAATTTTCGGTGGGTGACAGTTCATTTAGTGGCCGATAGAAAAATTATCTCGTGAAAAATTCATTTTCCCGAGTTTACATTCCCCTCCCTGAAATGTAGGTTGTGTAAAAGTTTGGCTCGAGTAGCCCCAAGATTGTGGCAGATGATTGATGCTCAAGCTAGATTAACTAGGTAAACACGGCCGTACCTCGATTATTTGCAGTGTCTCTGCAAGAAAAGAAAGCTTCGACTGACAGAGAGGTCTAGTTCGTGACGGTTTTACGGGAGGTTTCAAGCTTCGTTCGCCACAACTTAACGAGGCGTAACTTTGATAAGACATTGCTAATAGCATGGGAAAACTAAAGTTTAATTAGAAAGGAAATAATAAATGGAGCAATCAAAATTTTTGAGTATTATATTTCAGCTAGGACAAAATTATTCCCACAGAGGAAATATTTGAAGATATCGCACAGCAAAACGAAGTAATTGCGAACTTTCGGACAATCTCCCATATGTCCTTCTCATTGCGCTACATCAATTACTGTATAACTAAATTGGTTTTCCTACGGTATTTATACACATTATTTTCTGCTCCATATGTTTGAGAATTGAGGATGGAATCCGCACATTTCTAAGGACAATTATGACGATTCTGGCCTATGCGTCGTAAATATGCACATTACGGGCTGAATATAACTGTTGTATCAACAAAGAATCTTATATGAAAAGGTTCTTCGCATAGTTGTCATATTACAAAGAATATGTATCTCACCATGCCATTTTGTGAGTTACTGAAAACATTATGGTGAACCTAAAAAGAGTGAAAGGATGTTGATTTGATGAAGTGGGGCAGAAGTTGACTGAAAAAAATATTTAAAATGTGTTAAATATAATAACTAACTAACCTACGCGCTATTTATTTTTAATTTAATTTGTATCACCTTAGCATGGCACACGAGAAAACAGTTTTAGGATAACAGAAACCGGAAGTGGGATTTACCCATATTTGACACGCAGCCAATGAGGAATTATTCTAAGCCTATACTTCACGATTATATTTCACATCCAAGCCTAGGAATCGCTTGAGAAATGGCTTTCAATGGCAGAGAAAAAGCTTAGACCATTATTTTCAACATAAAAGCTCATTCGTATCGCATTTGAGTTCATCTAATCCAAACCTACGGTTCAAAGTGTTTAATTTCATTAGTGGCACCACAAAATACATATTTGCAGTCGTGAACAGATTAAAATTCCAAGTAATTCTTCGTAAAAAAAATGTATGTATTCCACGTAAAAATATATACAAAGCAAAACACGAAGTTTACAAATGATGGAAAAAAGAAGAGAATCCCAATCGTTGTCGCCATGCTTAAAAAGCCGGTGTCCACGAGCTCATTTGAGGTCTATTTTAGTACCTGGGAGTGAAGAATGATCGCGTGACTCAGTCCTTAAGTCTCATTTACAACAGGTGAACATGGAGTAGCTTCGATAAGGTAAGGCAAACTACAAAGAAAACTGAAATTTGCCAAATCACAGAGGTCGTTGAAATTGACACAAAATGAATATATAAAAGAGATTGTCAAACTACAAAAATATCAACAAATCACGGCACATTTGATACCAATGACTAAATTACAGTCACTCAGTAATTCAATCCAAAGGCTAGTTTGGAAAAGGGTGAGTAAAAAACCTTTCCGCGTATAAGGAAGTTCTACCAGGCAATGACGAAAAAATTATTATTTTATAAAAATTAATTTAATAATTTTCCGAAAATTAGGATTTTTATATTGCTATATTTTGTTGTTATTACGTTTCTTTTGCAGTGCTACTCTAAGGAAACGAAATATGTTGATTACAAATAGATCATAAATGGAACTGTGACAACAATATTATATAAAATTTTCAATACCATAAAAATCAAGATAAAAATTAAAGGTAGGCATACCAACGTGGTACTTCTGCATCATTAGCAAATTATAAATAAAAAAAAAAGTCTAGCATTGACTTTTTCACAATCTGAGTTCCCTTAATAATCTTTTCGACATCGGTAGTTTTCATCCATGAAAAAATAAGTTTTTGACGAAATATGTCAAAAGTATTTGTTACGAGTCCTACTCCGTCCTCGGAGGAATAACCTTATTAATTATCCTTCCAACGAAATTACCGCGGCTTATTTCCACATTCACCAATGAATGTAATTTCTCAATAGCCTATTACAGGTGTCAACCCTAACGCTACGCCGAGATATGCAGGTGACAACAAACCATTGTGTCCTCTACAGTAGCTTATTCTTCAATCTTAAACTTCAATCCCTCAGGAAAAAGGTTAATGACTATCATTATTAGTATTATTTATTATGGTATTAGTAAAATAACTGCGTCCGTCTGAATAGATCATCGTTGGAGATTTATAGATCTTACCAAATAGGGTCCCTGATCGTGAGTGAGATAACGGTAACTTTTCACATAAGCTATTATTATGTTCCCAGCAACATAATTAAAAGCGGGGTTTCACTTGTCTGTATCCTTGGGGCATTATGCCTGATTTCAGCTCCTTCCACAAATACATATTATGATTTCCGAAATATATAACCTTGATATCCACGCCGACGACGCTATTGGCAATGTACCAGCGAATCCAAGACTTACTCCAGCGCAGGAAAAGTTATTAGCGTTTTGTGTCGAGTTGTTTTGCGTATACTTTTTCTTTGAGAAGAAAATTAAGTTTAAAAAATACTTTTTTGAAATAAGGACGACTAAAATTTCCTTAGGTATTTACCTTACAGCTGTAAAGGCAGTTATTTATTTATTTTCTCAAACAAAGTTTCCATACATTTTTAAAGATCTCAAATCATTTTTGGTTAATATATGTATATTAAAAATGTTTCATGGTGGCGGATTTGAATGAATTCAAAAAGGAAAGAGAGGAGGACATGTAGTTGACTTGAATCACTCGATCTATAAAGGAGGTTGAAACCTAAAAGATATCTCGAATATGCATACTATAGTGATTTTCGAAGCACTAGGCAGGTGCTTAGAATTCAGGGAAAGACTTAAGGGAAATATTTGCTTTATTCACCTTATTCTAGCCACATTTACCATTGGTTTGCCACGAAAATACACCTAGAAAAACTTGGTATAATGACCGAAAAAGAACATCGTACTACAGCAGAGAAGTCAAACGTGAATGATAGGAGACAAATGAAGAAGAAGCTTAACCCCCTCTCTCAGCAATATAATGGAATTTCAACTCGACGTTAACTCGACTGCAACAATTGCCCCCAATTTCCATAATACGTGCGAGATCTCATTAAAAGCACTGGCGAAATATTAGGAAGTAAGTTTGCATTCGTGAGTAGCATTATACATTATACATGTATATTGCCTTCATGAACTCTGAGTACATCGTTTTCCCATCACGAAAGCCTTTGTACTGACATTGCAGCTTCACATTTCAAAATGGAATTAGTTTTATGGACCATTAAATTTCACCATGGATTTTTAATCATCAAGATATACAGTGGTGACGACTTAATTTAAATAAAACTTAATCGAGACACGATTATTCTCTTTCCTAACGAAAAATCCGATACCTTTAAGTTCTTTATAACCTACCGTTACCAACTGTTCAGAATTCTTACATCATCCTATTTACCACCATTAACTCTTATAACCCCCAAAGAACTCGATGTTAGTTTTCTTTTGTGGCCATCGTCTGTCTCCACCCGAATCCAATTCCAAATCACATAAGGAGTAAAATTATGGGAGAGGTTATTTTTGGAAGGCAACCGACAGCTGAAGTCATTTGTTTCATCGAGAATAGCTGTGTGTTTTGAATTATGATTTTACCCCACGTTTAAGCGCGTAACGGAGGATAGGTGGTGGAAAATCTCGCTCATCAATACAGCCATAATATAATTGAGTATATAACCTGTAGAAGGTCATATAGTACGAGATTTTAAGAAAAAAAATCCACAGGCGAATCAGCGATGAACCTTACGAAATGGACAGTTGAGTTGCCGAAGAGAAAGAACACCGTAATCGAAAAACTTCATAGGTGAAAGTAATTGGTCCACGATTTGTAAGGTTTGGATTCCACCCAATGAATAATACTATCTGGTTGCATTTTCGCACATCAATACTGGGAACGTTCACAAGGATTGGAAAAAGAAGTCATCACTTCCCTAATGGGAACTCAAGATCCACGGTGAAACAAGATGAGACTTCAAATATAAAAATCAATCGAGCATCTTTTCTCATTTGTGTATTAACTCAGATTCGGACTAAGAGCTGGAATAATACGAGAAGACTGGCTGTCAACAGTATTCTTACTTCTTATACGCTTAACTGTATACCTGGGTTGATTTTAAGTTTTCGAACTACAAAACATGTCCAGGAACAAAAAAAGGTGTCAGTAGGATCGATACTTCCATCGACCTATCCTCTTTTGACCTTTTTATTTTATGTTCTAGATTAATAATACTTTTTCAGTTCTCTTGACCTGCTTGCCAGGTGTTAAATTACTTTCAAATTGAAACCTCCTAATAAATAGGTTCCCTTTATGCTATACCACTAGAAAAGAATTCAATTTTTTTTCTAAAAAAATTTGGGAACATGAATAAAATTGCAGCTTCGAAGTTCAAAGGCAGGAAGAAGAAACAGGTAGGGAAGGAGAGGACTTCCAGGGCTCCAAATACTAAAAAGCTACCTCTCCCTAATTACACTGGACAAAGATATAAGAAATAGGATTAAGCTTTCGGGGCTAACTAGTTACAAGAATTCTTCTTGGATAAGTAATTTGCTAACCAGTAGCGGATACAGAAAAAAACTCAAGGGGGTGCAAAATATATCTTGAGTTGTCTCTACTTTTATCGTAATAAAAGATGATCAAGTCAAAGGCAACGCATAAGAAAATTTTATTTAAAGTGATAATACACATGTAAAAGACAATGCCATCTTATGATATAAAAAGTTACTATTGTGGTTTTGCAGTGTTCGGCAATACGGGCAGACCCGCAAGGGGGGGCGCGCGGCCCCCGTGCCCCCCATATGTATCCGCCACTGTTTCAAACTCTATTTCAACAAAATGAGGGAAATAAGAGAATTTCAAAATTGAGTCTTACGAATATTTCTGAATAGCAATCATGCCCTTGCCATAGTTCAGATAAATATATCATGTAGTGATATCCCTCAAAATCAAGGGTCAAAATGTAGCTCGTTCAAAAATAGCACCAGATAATACTAAAGCCAGTGTTAAAAATACGCGCAAGAAGGTATGGAAAGCAATTTTCATATTTTTAATACTCTCCTGCTTTTGTTAACGTATTCCAGATCCATTTGTTTCGTTTGACTCTCAGCTCTGTACGTTTTTGTTATACCGCGAGCTTGCCTAATCCCTTTCTTCATTAACTTTTTTGTAGAAACTAGGTAGCTCTTGTCCCTTCTCCATATAACCACAAACCTTTCTGAGATTTTATTATAATGAACACTCCTGAACTAAACGCCGGAACCCAGGAAGGAAGACCGATCCCTGAATGTCTCCACGGCTTCTGGTTTTCACCGCGTGGGATTTTTTATTGACGATTGTTTCCCCGAGTATTCCAACCTGCGAAACTGGCGTCACCAACGAATTCCACGTGGTGAAACCGAGAGGACATGGAGATACCTGCAAATCAACGCCGCGGAAAACTCGTAAAAAAACAGATCTGATGCTTTTCCGGAGTATGATAATAGTGAAGGCTGCTCGGATGCAAGTGGTACTCCGAAACGTCGGCAGCAATGGAGGAGATTACCCGGTGGAGCACCCGATCAGCCTTCACTACTCGTAAAAACCCATTTTTAATTGCGTGTGAAAACAATAGTAATTCCCTATTCCTATTTCTGTTATTTTTAAACTACTTCCTCGTGTGTCATCCTAAGATGCTAAAAATTAAATTATGAGTAAATAGCGCCTTGGCTAGTCTCCTTTCACACATGTTTTCAGTCAACTGCTACGCCATTTGATACACATCTAATTTTAAAAATATGTCACCACCTCAGAAATTTTAAAAATTCACCCCGAAATATATAAAAATGCGGAACCTTTCGGCGGGAAAAGTCTCTAATAAAGACAAAAGAAAAAGTCGCAAAAAATAGAAATTTTTTTGATTTTGCCAGAATATTTCCAAGTCTTGTAATTGTAGCGCAATTCCACGGCCTGACGTGGAAATCAGCGCACAAAACTCATTGAGAAGACAGTATTACTTCATGATACCTTTTGAACTTTTCGAATTAAAAACCTATCAAATCAAAAGTAAAAATATAAAACTTTGTAAGGTTCACTGATTGTTTACTTAAGGGCACGACCCGGGTTTCGTAACTTAATTACATCGTCAGATGTAACTAAGTGACGAAACCCGGGTCGTGCCCTTAAGTAAACAATCAGTGAACCTTACAAAGTTTTATTTCCTTAATTTCAATAAATGAAGCTATTATTACCTTATTTAGCCATTTTTAATACCTCCTTGCAGCATTTTTAGAGCTGAAAAAATATATTTCGTTCAAATATGCTTCCTCACACTGAACTCTGAAAAAAGCACTGGCTACAATTTTTTTACAGCAATAACCCTGATTCATAAGGACGGGTATATTATCTTAAGGTCATGTCATGCAATGGTGCTGGAACGCGCCGGAACGCCGTTCCGGAACTTATTAAAAAAAGGCGTAGTAGTCAAATGACACTTTTATCAATTTTGGTGCTTCAAAATTTCTAATATATTCATTCGTAACCAAAACAAAAAATTTAATAAGATGTAAATAATAACTCGTAATAAAAAACACGCAGAGTAATATTTCACTCGTAAAAAGTTCAGGAAAACCACTGATAATTTTGCCATGACGTCACTGGGTAATATATGCTAACATCAGGAGGTATCTCGAGATGGGCCATGAATGAATGTTCCACGGTTTAATGCAGCATACTGCAAGCACCAAAATGGCCGAAATTACTTAAGATGGTTAAAATTTTGAGGAATAATAAATCGAGCGAAAGATTAGAAATGTAATGGCACGGTAGTACCGAGTGATTCCTCGCACATTTTCTCTCTAGCTGCTGAAAATTCACATGCAATTTCAGTTTCTTCCAGACGATGACATCTTTTTAATACACAAGAGCAGCATAGTAAAGGAGCGATTTGACTCCCCTTTAGGAGGGCCAAAGCAGCTTGTGCCTCATGATATCTTTTCTCACATGGAAGCGGCAAGCGATAGCTTCAATGGTATTGCATTCAGCCCAGTGGTCTAAAAAAATTCCCCCGCTGATGGCCTGGAAATAACCCGGCCCGTGTACATCTTCCACTATCACTAGATCCACCGAACGATCACTGCCGCCTTTGCTCCATCGGGTTCTTTTAATTTCTTTCCGAGAAAGACGGCCAATTATGATATTAACGAACCTGCATTACCATCATGACACTCCGGCAAATTTTTGCGAATTTTAATGAAAACTAAACGCACATAAAAAGTAATGCCATATTGCCTGGAAATGGTTTCTAGGATGGTATGACGACTCAGCTTCAAAGAGCACAACGCTCTTAATGGTGGATTCATCGCTCGATAGTCAGCTCTAATACTGGATGAAATATCAATATTTATTTACGGTATACAGCGCGGTGGCATTTTGGTAATACTCATAATTCATGTGACAGAGAGTTACAAGGATCAATTCTCTGAACCTGAGGGATAACATTGTTTCCCTGAATAAAAAAGGGATGTCTGCTTAGTGAATAATTCAGATTCATAAATTTTAATAGAAAATTATGCAAATGGATAACAATTTACGTAAAAAATTTAATCTGACGCGCTCACATCAGCACAATAATTTTCTTAAGGATTAAAATATTCGACACCTATTGCTTTGAGAGTATTTAAGTGTTTCTGGAGCCGCTGATCACCAGTTACTGAGTTTCATAATTGAAATAAAATTTCGTCACAGTATGTTAAATCCAACTCCACTATCACTCCAAAAGTAACCATCTCATTGTCAGTGGAAATGCAATCTAACCTTCCCAATAACTGGTAAAAAATAAAAAATAATGTTCTTAGAATGTATACTACATATTTAGAGGTAAATTGAAATAAATCACACCTCTATTTCATCAAAAACTGCCGTGACGATAGTAAAAAACAATTTTTGGAGATATAAAGCTCATCCTTTTGGGGAGCTTTTATGATCTAGAAATTTTCGAAATGTAAAAGGTTATGATAAAACATAACGCTCGCTTCTCCTTCCATAATTCGTGAACGGAGGACTAAAATCCCACAGGAAGAAACCTCAACAAGAATTTTCGCTAGAGTAAAATGAAATGGCATTAATAGAGTATGTGCACTCGGGAGGAATACGAATGAAATGCAGTTTATTCGATTAAGTGTATCGTAAATATCATTACTTTCAATTAACAGCATTAATTGTTGCTTAGTTTGTTTAATAATTACTATTTAATATGCATTGTTTTCGCAACGATATTAGGCAGACGAAAACGCTCATCTATTGGCTCCTCGGTATGTGACGTCATTCTGGTCTATCTCATCAGCGTGCAAGGTGTGTATCGTGTTATGATCGTGTTTATGATTCAATAAACTAAGTGTGCATTGGAAAAAGTTGGTGGATCTGATCTGTGTAAAGGGAAATACGTTTAAGTGCTTATCATGGAATCAGGTTTCGTGAGGGTTTCTTCAAATAATATCCCGAAGGTGGATGCTTCAATGATTGACCGTGCTGATTATGTTGGACTATACCTACATGCCTCGGCACGAAGTTTTAATGTTGAACTGGAGCTTTTTTGTTGTCTTGTCTCATTCATAATAAAGAGAAATGGACGGAAAACCTCATCAGAAATTAGGTCTAACATAAGTGAATTAAGTAAGATTGTTTACAGTAGGTAATTGGCCAAAAGTTTGTTAGCACGATTCGAAGGTTTACGGAAGTAAAAGTGCCGGTAGGTAGATAACTATCGATATTTGTATTATTGTCATTTCAAATACAGATCATAATTTAATTTATCTATTTAACTATTTTCCATTCTATTATTATTTAACCTACTGACTCGCGAAAAATAATTTTTCATATTCAGTTATGGCCCGTGATGACTGGATGAATATCGATAGTTAATTATTAAATTGCCGTTACTGAGCTGGGTTCTTCTTCTTCTGGGCTATTTAAGGTTTTAAACGTAAGCACAAATAACTGAAGTTACATTTTGGTCCAGTTTAAGCAATAATCTGATCTTAATTTCTTAAAAAAAACGCACTTTTAGTCGACGTATTTGTTCTTTCGTAGAATTAATGTATTCAAAAGCAGAGTTCTGATTATCTCAATGTTTCTACAAGTTATTTTCAGTTCGCTAACATAGATATGTCAGTCAGATGTACATTTGCTTGGTTGAGGTTTATGAATAGCATTTGTGAGGTATGTCTAAAAATTGGTTATTGAAAACTTGGTCCGGATGAATGACGGAAATCTCTCGGGCTGGAAATCAAATGTTTGATAGTTAGATCAGACGATTACTTTTCATTCTTTCGGTTTCAATATGCTTCTCGAAGCAATTGTTAGCACAATTTAATAATTGGTTCATTTTATATTTCTTCACAGCATAAGTTTATTGGTTATCAAGGTACTACAAGTGTCTTGTTATGACTATCCATTAAGCGAGGAATCCCTGCGCGCGGTGCATTTCCAAAAAGTAGTCCCGACTTGTGATACGTAATAATGAGCTTATTTCACATCCGATTTGGAAAATATTAGCATCACTGTGTTTGGAATTAAATTACAAACATTTTGAATACCCAAACTATCACTTTTTATCGAAAATTAATTTTCCGTTTTTTAGTTAGTAGTACGGGTACAGTTACTTAGTTACTAATTAGTGACTTAGTTTTCACGAATTAAGTCGTACTATTTTCAAGGATCATCACTGTTTAAGTGTCTCTTAATTTTAATGTCACTATAAATCTGCAAACGAACGCAAATGCGAGAACCGAGGAGTAAGAAATACGATTAGGTAGTTCGAGGTAGAAAAGTTGATAGAGTCTCGTCGTCAGCGTAACCGAGAAACAAATGAATTAAAAGATGTAGATGATGGCATGTACACACTTTAAATCTAGTTCATAAGGCATTCCATGGCTTCTTTCCAAACTCAGTATACGCTGTAGAGGGGCTCACCCTAAAGAACAAGGAATGCCTGAGAACACGTCGAACAAAATGACGTCACAGCCTTGAGAATATGGCCGACTAGTGTTTCAGCGCATCATTAATTTTGCAAATTTTAATAATTGATATCTCGCTTAAAAAGTACCTCTCTATTCTCAGACTCGGAATTAAGCCTAATTGAGGTGTATATTCTTTTTTAAGATCACTTCCCAAAAATGTGCACATACTCTATTGAAGTTTTGTCTTGGTAAAAAGTACGATAAAACACATATTCTCACCCAAGCTAGACGGCTGAATGATACTGTCCACGGCGACTCTCAAATTTGAACCCTATTACGGAAAATCTTCCCGGTTTACCATAATGGGATTAACATTTGAAGTTTCCAATTCAATTCTTGGTCATCCTATCAAAGTAGGCATGGAAAAGAAACTAAAAAAAGATTCTTTATAAAGCAAGTAGGCGCCAAGTCTAGTCGACCTATGTTTCCAAATAGAGTTGCTAAAGACTTTATGTGATGGAATTCTAACTTATTAATTAAATAAAGGTAGCTGGAAAATTTCTACAAAAATACTTAGATTTCACGTCAAGATCGGTTTCAATGCATTGGAACCTGTCGTGTAACATCAGAACCTAGAGTGTTATAACGCATTAGACCTGAGGGAAATTGATGTATAGTATATTAAATTGGCCGTGCCGTGAAATTATAATATTTGCGAAGAAACTACCAAAAACTACGAATTTATAACAATGTTTGTATGTTTGATTGGAAATAATGCTCTTAGGTGACCCCGACCGCAAGTAAATAGATTTTTCGCCAAAAAAAGTTGTAGTTAGTTGAAAACTAGTTATCAAGTAAAACCTCAACAAATGGTGATAAAAGTAAGGTATTGGAACTATTCATTGCCTTAAAAGTAATGGTAGCGGACGTAACTTCCTGGAAATCATTCTTAACAGGAGCGTCAGAAGAAATTACCAGCAGTTGTATGGAAGTTTTCAGATGCCCTTTTATTTACCATGGAACATCTTTGGTCAGGGAAATTGATGAACCACAAATGCGAAAGAGGGCCTCGTGAATTAAAAAAAAATAATATGGAATAAAATTGGCAAATAAAGATTAGCATATTTAGAGAAGAAGGTTCCTGGTGGACAGTTCACACCCGTCTTACAAAGAGATTGATGGAAATGGGCGTAAAGAATCCGCGAGGAAGGCCGAGACTATCATAACCAAAATAAACGGAAATAAATAATTAGAAATTAATTAATTGCCGGCCTCGGTGGCGGTGGGGTAAAGTCCCTGCCTGCCAATCCGTAGATAGTGGGTTCGAATCCCGCCTAGGTAGGTGATCCCTAACCAGGGCATGGATGTTTGTGTTGTGCTTTGTTAATGTTGAAAACCCGTTATAATGGCCGCAATGTGCTGTTTACGGGAAAGTGGGAAATAAATATATATAAATAAATAAATTAGTATGGAGAGGTAGTAAGTATAAAACTGAAATAATGCAATCAAAGTTACTTCATACGAGAGACGCCGGGAGTGTAGATGGAAAGGGATAATTCGGTCAAGCATTTCCACGGCTAGAAGACAAGGAAATTATGATCAGAGGGAAATAATGTCCATTCTCACACGACTGCACAAAAAAGGAATTAGCGTAATCGGCGACGGAAAATGTAACCGCTGAAACTCGAGAGTGACACAGATGATCAACTAATATTTTGACTTTTTCCATCACCCGCAATTGCCACGAGAAATCTATTTGAGGATATTTACATCCAGTTCTGACTGAAAGTGGCATATTTTCATGATTATCATTTAAAGCTGTATTGTCTTTCAACTCAAATGTGAAATCCATGGCACATGCCACGGTATAAATCAAGCAGTGTACTACTAGTAGGGAACAAAAATTAAGAGTCCAAAAAAAAGAACCTTAGATTAAGAAGCTGCTTATATTACGCATAACAGCGAGTTTACATTCGAGAAGAAATTATAATATGTTATTCATAATATCATAAAAGATAGCTTACTCGCTGTGCTCTTCCACACACGGCAGAAGAATAAAAAAGATTCTCATTTTATCGCAGCACAAAAAGTCTTAGTGCAGCGGAAGCGAAATAAAAAATAAGTACATTCCTGGTAAGATAAAAACAATAATTATTTCTTTCTACTTTGAAAAGGTGGAATAAAAATTTATCTACATTCGAAACGAAAGCACAAAACACTCTGGGCATGGCTATGTTAATCTCTCCATCACTTTCCCCTTTCCTACATACGGCACACTGAGCTGCACGCTCCTGCAGCGTCAGAGGATTAAATTGCAAATGCAGGCGAGATCTTGCACAGAAGCCCTCCTTGTGTCAATTAACCCTCTCTACTACATGTACACACTGATTTGTCACCAATGTAGAGCACTCGGAAGACTGGTTTAAGTCCAGGTCGAGGTGAATGATATATTTTATACATAGTTTACACCTTTTTGGCTGTTCGTAAGTGACTCTTGAAAGATTCAACACTAGCTATTCCTAAATTTGGCTTTGAGAAGCATACATGACCTTCTACGATCGGCCTAAGAACCATTATTCAAAAGGGAATGACAAAATTCACGGGAGAAAATGACAGGTCTACAGGGAATACTGATTCTTAGTCTACTTGCACTCACAATAGAGGAATACATTATTGATATTAAACTCTAGAATTCTGAGGACATATTTTTTCACGAAAAATCAATCAAAATGTATAATCTCATTTTTTGAAATGGTTGAAAATTAAGCAAAGCATAAAGTCCAGAATGACGGTTAGTTAATTTAGTAGTGTTTAGTGGTAGAATTTGCAAATTTCGATTTCCATGCTTTGCAAAAGTTTTACTACAAAATCATAAAAAATTGGATCTAGGTGTCACGCCTCAGCCAAGAAGAAATGTAAGCAATAAACGATTATATCCCACAGATATAATTTAACAATCACCCAGGATTTTTCATGAAAAGATGCATAAAAATGTTACTTCAATATAATGCAAAAAATATAATACAAGTTCAAGAAGCTAAAACAGCTAAGAATAAAGTGAACATATTTTATGAGGACTAATGATCCCAGTAGATTAAAAGAATCATGTGGCAGGGGCCTCCCTTTGGTATGATAGCTTATATTTCGCCCATAGTTCCAGGAATTATTTAAAAAATATTCCTTCAATTAATTTCTAAATACGCATTACTTGTTCTAATTTACATCATAATATCCTTAAATGACGTTCGATACTAGTAAAACCAAATGATAAATGAACTTTTAAGTATTGCTAACAGTATTTTTCATTGATGGCCTGACTTCTTCACTAATGGTTTCCCCAGATTCAAAATCCCGTGAAAGAGGTTGATGATTCCGCAAGTCAAGAAGATTTAAGGTCGGTCAATGGCGGTTGTTTGGGCTGTAAGTCAGTGCAAGCGAGCCACAATGATTGAGATTTCTCAAGGAGTATGGAAGTTCATGTTTCATGAATTAAAATTACCCAAATCCATTTGAGGCCAGTGGATTTGGAAGACTCATATCTCCAAATTTTCTGGAGGAATTTTTCAATTATTTTCAGTATGATACGGGCGGAACCAAAAGGTGGCATGAAGTGTAACTGGTCCCAAATAGCGGAATCACCATATGGACGACGAAAATAAAGTAAGCGTTTATTGAATAAAAAACATCCAGCCGTCAAAAAAACCACCACAGATACATTTAAGTTTTTGTACTCTGCTGGCGATAGGAAGAGTGCATAACATTAAAACGAATGCCCACCTGAAGCGGTACTTAAATTTTAACCTTGGCTCTTTCTGATGCCATGATTTATTATATTCTCCTTCCACTTCCCTTAACTCTTTCCTCGATAACTTAACAACCTATTTGTTACCATGCAAATGGAATTAGATAATAATTCGCCATTCCAAATAAAACAAAGAACTAACTGGCTGTAATATAAACACAATTAATGTAACTTCATTAATGAAGTTTATCGAACAAATTAACGATATTTCAACGGCTATTTTGACATGCATACCTTATACGACGAGGAGAAGGAAAACGTTTGTAGAAAGAAAAAAAATACTCATTTTGGAATACCTTGATCGCAGCTAAGTGCATACTTTTCTCAAATTTCGGCAGCTATTTGAACTAGATAAAATAAGGTAGAGAAAAACTTTGAATGCTCAAAAAGAGCAACATTCGAAGGAATTAAGAACAAAAATCTCAAAAATTTGAATATCTATATACACCAGTGTGCTACTGAGCCACCCAAAACCTTGGCTCTTTCTGTTGCCATATCATTTTAAATATGCATATTGCATAATTCATCAAATTTCGGAAGCTCTTTGGAAAAGATAAAGATAAGCTAGAGGAACATTTTGAAAATTCAAGACGAGCAACAGTCGGATTAGTTAACCACAAAATCTCAAAAATTTTAAAATCTATTTACACCAGAGGACTCCATTATGAACAGTAGCGGATCCAGAGAGGTGCTATGGGGGCTATAGCCCCTTTGGGGTATCCAATTTACACAAAATAAAATGATAATTTTGACCAGCTGATGAATATATACAGGAGAGCAGAGCCCCGAGAAAACCTTAAAGTGTTGTTACAAGCCTCGAATTTCACAAAATTTTCGTTATCCCCTGGAACCCCACTACTGCTGGGTTAATTCCTTCCTCCCGATTGTCCCTATTCTGGATCCGCCAATGGTTATGTTCAAAATTTCCACAAATTAAATCAGAAGCCATAAGTTTTATTTTATACGCATTCATTACGTATGCTATCAATAATAATTTACTTCGATCGTCAAACAAAATGAAAAACCTGGGTTATATTCCACCGGGTGTTGGAATGGGCTCTGCGAAATGTTTCCTTATAGTGGATAACGGGGTAAGATAGCGTTCTAGGAGTTAAGGGGGCGTGTACTACGGTGGGGTGAGGGGATGATCGGGTGGACAGGCGAGTGGGCGTGGGACGGATGGCGGGGGTAAGGGCGGCCGGGGATCGATGGGCAGGTCGAGGGGAAAGCCGTCTGCTTGGCGATAAACTCTCGCGAGAAAGGGCGGTAATACCGGATAGGGGATTTGACGACGCCCAAAGCAGACTCATTACAGCCCCTTCTCCAGAGTCCACTTCAAAGTGAGGATAAGCATGGGAGTCTGTGAGTTCGGAATTGCGATGAATAATATTCCATGATTGTTCACACCTTAATGACGCGCTTCTCCCACATTGTAGACTCTTTTATACTCAGGAATCTTACATGTTCCAGCTTGCAAAATTAAACCGAATAAGGACACAAAAAAGATCTTTCTAAGCTTTAATTCAACTGTGATATCCATCCTTTGTACTAATATATATGGCCCAAATTCAGAACTCAATGTTTGAGTAACTACGTATACAGGTGTAGGAAAAATCTCGAGGCCCCGACTGTTTAACTGTAGTTTAAGTACTCTGTGCTTAGCTGTCAAATTTCTGTATTTCTTGCGCCGTACACATTGCTGCATTCATTACGGCGTAAAGCCAATTGCAACCATCGTTTCACGAAAACGATGACGTTCAATTTCATTGGCAGGATCATGAGGTGGATCGTGAGTTTTGCAATCGATGATTGTGGCTTTTTGAATATTTTGTTTCCACACTTAGCTGAAATTGTTTTTTAATGTGAAAACACAGAGTAAGAGAAATTAACAATACCAGGCGGCGGACAACGGTTTGCAAATAGTTTACCGAATAAGGACACAAAATATCCCTTTCTAACTGTGATATTCTCCCTCTGAAGTAACGATAAAGTTTAATTTCATGGGCAGGATCATGAGGTAGGTCTTGAGTTTTGCTATCAATGACTGTTTCTTTTAGAGTATTATGTTTCCAAACTTAGATGAACATCTTTATCAAAGTGAAAATATGGAGTGTGACAAAGTGAAATTGCCGTTGAAAAATCAGAGAGTAGACTTGTTCTCTTCCCCATTTATCATAATTTTTTCCTCATCACTCAACAAGTACTTATTCCATGGTATAAAACCATCAAAAAGCTTTTTGGTACTGATATACTCATTAGACAAAAGTGTGAAAAAGGAAGAATGAATATCATGGCTGTGAAAAATAAGTGAGGATTTGTCTAGGTAGAGAAATCAAAGTTCAATATAAAAGTTGGATCTTCATGCACTCGAGAAGAGAAATTAATAGTACCAAACGGTGGATAACATTGACTGATACTCTTATTTAGGGATCAAAATATGGAAAGGGACTGGCGGAGAATGCCAAGGTGGAGGAAGTACGGCGTGACCCCGACCATCTTTCTTTTCCCGGCCCCTCCCCGCGCCCTGCCCGCCTTCGCGCAACAGCCGACAACGTCATCAGTCCCTTCCCCAACTACAACCTCTCCGCTACCCCGCACCCCTGAGAGTCGCCCCAATCTAGCACACAGAAATCCATTCCGGCCGGAATATCACCGCATACGTATGAAATGTAATCGCGACACTGAATTCAAAATGGTTGTAATGGAGTTTTCACCGTCATGAATGTAGCAATGTTTACGGCTCAAGAAATCCAGAAATTTGACGGCTAAGCACAAAGTACTTGAACTACGACTAGACAATGGCGCCTCGAGATTTTTCCAACTCGTGTGTAACCCAGTTACTCAAGCATTAATATCTATACGTGAGCGATATTTTTGAGCAAAGAATTATATAAGGTTAATGATATCAGAAAAAATATTTGATAAACACAAATCAAATGCGCATTCTCAGCTATTTTATGCATCCACGGAATATTTTTGAAAGCGCGATTTAAGTGCTGTTTTTCTACCCCAAAAGGACATTTAACTTGAATTTAGGCGATGAAAAATCATATCGTCTGTCCTGGAACTCAGGAATTGATTAGCTCAAAGCGTGTGATACATTCCTCGACGTAATAACAAGAGATCATATTTTAAAGTTGAAATTTTGATTATTTTATTTATTTTTTTAAATTGTTGGTTTACTCTACTACGGTGGAGATACTTAAAGTTCAGCATGACGGCAATTAATCAATTAATCTTACAAATGCGTAATTGAATAATGATTGCGTAATGAATGAATACGAGAAGATGATGATCATAAGAATGAGCATTGCGCAAGAGGAGTTGTTTACTTAGAGGATGATTGCGAGACGAGTACTTGAAAGGGAGTGATAAGAAAATACAATCCACAAGGATAATATCGAGTGTTGCATTATACAATACAGACACTTAGACTCCCTGGAAGGCGGACGGGAACAGGCTATGGGCACAGAGTGCTATGGGCATTTGAGAAGTGCGTGCAGAGGAGAGCGGACCAGGTGCAGTCGAAGAAGAACATGGCAAAGGAATAAATGATCAACATGGACAGCGAGGAGAGATAGGTTGTGATTAGGGTAAAGAGAAGAGAAATAGATGACTATAGAAAATATCAAAGGGAAGTGCTACTGATATAATTCATAGAAGGAGAGATGTTGCGTAATAGGGGGAGAAAAGGATGAGAATATGCCTCAATAGGTGGTAAGAATAGGTGGGTAAAAGGGAGGTCGGACTTTATGATTAAAATAATGGATGGAGTTCGTTGATGGAAACAATCATATGTTAGAAGAAATTGCCTGGGTTTTGCGGAAGGGTGCCCATAAACTATACACTAATTCTACTGAATTAATTAAAACTAACTGCGCATTAAATGTCAATATTTTTAAATAATCATGGTTGCTACGAAAATAATTTCACAATAATTTAATTACCTCCTATCCTTTCTCTCTCAATATTGCACGCAAAGAAATAATTTGGGACCGAAAATGACTGATGTGGAAATTTTGGACCAAACTAAGTGTTTGGGTCTCCAGTCCTTATTTGGCGCAGAGGACGATGCTGTTCTTATGAATTTACTATCAGGGAGAATCAACTGTAATTTTGAGTAATTTAGTAGCTACTGCAAAATTTTGAGCTAAATCTTATATTATTTCAACATATGACTGCAAAATGGGCGCATATTGAAAGTTAAGCGAATTATCACAATTTTAGAAAAAAATGTAATTACATCAAGTACTTACATTTTTCTGCCCCTAAAGAACCAGTAATTTGAATTTTAGCGATAGAAAATGATACATTCTACGTTATTATTCAAGAATAAATTTTTTCAAAGCGTGGAAGAAATTTCGGTCAAATTACTTCCATAAAAGAACGAGTTAGTAAATTTAATATTTCTCATTGGCCTATTACCTAATTGGTAAATAAATTTCCTTAGGCCGCTAGTATTTTAATATTGAAAATAAGAAAATTTATTATTAAGGAGATACAAGAGGAAATGAAATTTTGCCGAGTTTCTTCCTCACATTGTAATTCGTACTATTTTTACTATGAGTACTATCTGTACAACTCAAACATATATTTAGAATATCTATGTATTTTATTTTTTATTATTCATTTGCCCCGACAACAGCACAAATGCAGTATTTTACGACGGAGACCATTCAATAATTAACAATCAACGATCACAAACACCC
Organism: Ischnura elegans; assembly: GCF_921293095.1. Lineage (NCBI taxonomy): Eukaryota > Metazoa > Arthropoda > Insecta > Odonata > Coenagrionidae > Ischnura > Ischnura elegans. The sequence goes on along the minus strand of NC_060259.1, from coordinate 70,143,338 downwards.
ATGTCCTGGATAGAGGCTACCTACCCAGGCGGGACACGGACCAGCGACCTCTTATTTGGCAGGCGAGGACTTTATCCCGCCGCCACGCAGGCCAACGAAACCGAAGTTTGTTCTAGGGCAATAGGCAATGTGAAATGGTTACGAAAGTGAGAAGAATGGACTATTTAAGGGGGCTGTATGCTTCTACATAGAAGTGGAATAGTAAGTGCAATCGTCGCGAAGGGATATCAAGAGTATATCTCCGTCACACACTGAAGTTCCTTTTGTTATATGCCAGCCCTTCCAAAGGATATTTCTATCCTCGGAGTAGCCCTCCTGAAAAAGATCAAACGTAATTTTTCTTTCTGAAACTGATTCCTAAGAGCGCTGTCGTAACGTCTTCGTGGAATGCGTTTTTTTTCTTTTTTTTTGGCAGTAACTCCATGCTCAGCCTCTTTCATCCCAGGAGTTTTCTTTTAGGCACATTATCACTATCTTTAACTCCTTAGGTAAGTACACAATTCCATCTCCAGTGAATCAGTGCGTTTATAAGTGTTCGCCAACTTAACGCTTAAGTGCTGGACAAAATATCTCGCACCTGGGTCTATGAATCAGCAAAATGGCTAAAATTTCCCGCATTGCTATCTGCAAAGGCTTTAATGTTCCTCTTTATATTTAGACCATTACGCTACCATCATAAGGCGATAGATGCAGTAACCATTAGCAGTAACTCAATAATTTGATATAACTCAATTAGAAAACGGGGCATTTTAGCGAAAAATTATAAATTAGGGTGTCTTTTCTCACAAGAGAACACGTCTCATTCTTTGGATCCAAAATCAATATCTGTCGTACGAAATCCAATGAAATTTTCTTCTATTAATTTACAGTGAATTTGATTTTTTTCCTTGCGATATTTTAAACTGATGCAAATTAGGTACATCTTGATCATTCATTCAATACCAATGAATACGTGATTGAAAATTTTTCTCAACCAATTCAGTAAATTTATTTAGATGGGAGAAGTGGAAACTGTTGATTTAGGGCCAAGTGATTTCGAGGAATTAGGAGGTAGCCACGCACGAGCCAGTTGTTGAATATACAAGGAAATGTCACTGACTGAAAATCTACAATCTTTATCAATGACATGCAACACTACGAGAAGTGTGATTTGAATTAATTCAAGCACTCTTGTTTACTGAAGTCGATAAAGTTATTTTCTACTTGGATTTTACGCTAAAATAATGAAAGTGGAATATGGTAAATCCAAGAGCCAATTAAAAAAATGAATTAATTGTAAAATTTTGCAAATTAGTATGAATAGTATTTTGTTGAAATTAAAATTAAAGGACAAGTAAGAAGAATCTGTTCCAAGAGGTCAGATAGAGATGTATTTTTATTCTTTCGTGTATAATAAAGGCAATGGAGAGTAAAGAAACTAACTTATCCTTAGTCTATCTGTCGATAACTACTGGAGTTTTTTCCGCTGAGAATTTAAATCTCACATTTTCCAAAAGCACTTAACTCTCCAAAAATTTATATCTAAACGTTTGAGCAGTTATATTAGCATATTTATAAATGACCTGTCTTAAATGCGTAAGTACTTAAATGCGTGAACATATGAAATGCATTACTCCAGGGAGTAAATCACTAATTTATGGGAAATAGATGGCATTGCCAATGCAAACCTAATTAAATTGCCTATGACTAAACTTCATAGATCAATCATTACTTCATAGTATGGCATAACGAAACATCATAATATCGTATACGATTAGTAAACGAATGCATAACGTATTTCGCAGCTCAAATTTATGTGCTAAACTGATGCGTTTACGGTACATTCTACATTAAATTTTCGCAAATAGATGAACTACAATTATTAATTACTGTAGCCATAATTACTTAAAATGAAATAAAAATTAGAGCATGGTGAAGTGGCTCAGTTTTAAAAAACATTTATCCGCCCGAGGCATAAAAATAGAGCTAGGAATAAATTTGAATTTCGATGCAGGAAATGTCAGGATCGATAAAGAGGCTATAAAAAATAAAAGAATAGTCCAAAAATTATTATTTTAAACTTTCCAGTTAAGTGCCAGGGACGTAGGGATTCCATGGCCGGGAGGGACGTGTAATGTACGTGAAGGGTCGACTAGGAGAAGGCTGCGGTGACGTCAATCCATGCAGCCATTTCAAGCGTTTGTAGGTCATTCGTGTCACCTGTAGGCGAGGGCGCTGTGCGCGCGCCTCGCTTTCCGCTGATTGAGACCACACAATGCTGGCAGGTTTCTATTAAAAATAACGGCCGAATAATTGAGCTGAATGTAATAATAGTTGGATAGGGCCTTCTATGAAACAAAAAGCTATTTTAAACACACTCATTTTTGGCACAATGGATCGAGAAGAAAACAATTTCTACTCGACAAAATGTATGACGCTTAAAATAACGGTAGGTACTTAAATGCGTGAACATTTTTCCAGTTTTATAACTTACGCATATCATTGAAAGCTTAGCACACGTCAAACATTATAAAAACCGGAGGGAACAGATATGCTTGTTATTTTTCCGAAAGGTCATAAAAGAGAAAGCCGAGCAACGTGTTTTGGTCAGATATAAACAACGGGAAAATAGTCATAATTTGATACATATATTTTTGTTGACCAAGTTTTATTGCTTCCCCCCTCGAGCTAAAGCAATTCGTATGAAATACTGCAAAAAATAGTATGAAAATACGCATATTTGTTCTTCATGTACTTAATTATACTACAGCACATTTTTTCTTTGATCATGGAACTAATCACACAGACCAGTAATGTAAGAACAAGCAGTAAATAAAAAATTTTATCATACCCAGTTGATATTTGCATGGCTAACTCGTCGCTTCGTTAGATAGAAATAATTTGTGCCGATTTGAGGATGAATCTTTCATGTCAACAACGAAACGGATATTTTTCAGCTACGAAATTCTAAAATTCCAGTTTAATAATCACATTAAGCTTCTAACAAACATATAACGATTGACGAGCGCGAAAAACTTCAAATGCTAACTATAATTTTATTTTATGTTGATGTCTTCTCTAAATTATCCCAATATGAGGTAGCAATACGCACAGGACCGAGCACTATTAAACGCAGCACAGATTCACATACAAAAGAACACATACAGAGTTAGATGAATTCCCTCTTGCCTTTAAAACAGAAATAGTAAGTAGCTTTAATAACCAATACTCCCACTTTCGAGGAACGTGGCGGGGACTATAGGAATTCAATTTTACAATATTTCATATGCATTATATGTGCAGATTACCATCAAATTTTTACACGACCTATAATGTGTATTCTAGATCGATGATGCATACCATTCCCATGGTTAGAGGTACGAAAAATATTCTGCGGGAATCGGCTATATTCAATGGCAATCTGGATAACGGAGGCAATATTGACGGAAGGATGGGAACGTCTCTAAATAACCTTCATGCACACGTGTGATTCACACGGATGAGCAGATCATAGCAATCTCGCTAGAGTAAATTTTCGAGTTTTCCCCTGGATCAAGGTCGCAATGATAGGGTGCATACTAGTACTCAACACGCGAATCACCACACTGGATATTATTGAAACATAATAAGGACGATGAGGAAACAACGATATCTTTTCCCAAGGACTCTGAAGAAGAAGTGGATCCCGTACCTCGTACGGTGATTTTCCATTAATAAATTAACTCTTCCTAATTATGCAGGTTCTAATATTTTCATTTACACGAATTTTGTCTTAGTCAAAATAAGATCGAAATTAAAATATGGTCCCTTTAAGAACTCCCATAACGAATTGAAACCTGTAAATAAAATCTACAAATGAATTTTGTTATAATTTCCTATAATAGCCTATAGAAACTGTAAAAACTTCCATAGGAGTGCTCGTAGAAGGAATGGAATTATAATTTGTTAATCTTAGCGCTTGTGTAAAGATTTAAAAATCCGCAAATATACTTACCCATAAATAATATATCAATTTATTTGCATCCAAATACTTTCGTGAAATCATTACCAGAATAATATCATCCATTCGTTTTATTAATATTCACCTTGGTAGGCGAACTCTAAGCAAAAAACCGTCGAAAAAAAGCCACAAGGAGGCAAGTAAATTAGTACTTGAAGGCGAATGGATAAATTATCGATAATGAGTGTATAAAATCCATAGATTCATAATCGTTTGCTCATTTTCATCAGATTCACTGCGGAATGGAAAATCATAACGTAATTGTTCGCAATCACATATCCACTTTGTTATTTATAGTAAAATGACAGCTACGAGAAAGTAAGCAAACCATTTTCGTACTTATCATAAGTAAAACAAAGGATGCCAGAATGAATCCCGACAGAAAATATTCTAATAAAATGCAAGCCACCCAAGAGTTATTCAGACGAGAAATAAATAATCACTTATCAGCATTCTTCGCAGAAGGAATAGCAATTGATTCAAGAATTCCAGCACTTTGGCGAAAGAATGTTATTTGAATCCTCCATGCGATTAGCTTGCACTTCACGCAAACGCTTAAATATGCGAGCCACCTTCGACCCAGATGCGACACTTAGCCATTTCCCTGAGCATAGTTATGGCAAGCGCAGCTGTCGCTAGTGTTCACTCGACACGTGCGTGGAACAAGGGGGCGAAGGGCGCCGCGGACGTGCTCATGTGCCGACGAAATGATATTAGCGCTAGCTGACGACGAAAGCTCACTTGAGACGCCATGCTATAAAGCCCTTCCTGCACCTGCACGAAGCGGAGACACTGAATATCGCTTGCCTTCTGGGACATGAGTAGTATATTTCCTAATACAGTCGAACGCCAATAACTATTAAATTTGACTTACCGAATAAATTGCTCTAATATAAATTAAATACCTCTGAAAAAACGAAAAATATATAACAAAATCAGAAGTAAAGCAATATAAAACTTTTAAATATTCTATGGACTCATTCAGCAAAATTTCTGACTTCAGCAATCGAAACACGTTAATATGTAAATAGAAGTTTCTCTAACACGAAGCTTCCTTCAATTATGAAGGTGATTCGGTAAATCGTGGTCATACGGTATTTACCTACAAGATCTACTTTGAGCATTGCACACATCTGGGTTAGTCATAGGGCTAATCAAGCTGAACAGTCATTTCTTTAAGCGGGATGGAAAGGATTTTAGGAGAGTAGAATTGATATCAGAGGGGGTACCCTTATCACTGGTCGACACATATTTGCATCACGACTTAAATTATCTTCCATAGAATTCATTTTGCATCCAATAATAAATTCAAAAGAAAGAAGTTGCCATTACTGCATTTTTTCAACAAAATACAGGCCTTTTATATTGTTTAATTAAGGAATTATCGTTATGCTCGGGTGAAAACACGAAACACCAAAGCAACTCGAATACGTGCTATACCACTTTCCTAATTAAATAAAACAAAGCTATTGAATCTGGGTACCACGGCGCCCTTAGTTCACCCTTCAATGATTGGAGATTGAGGATGATAGAAAGATGAACAACTTTGCTATTTCCACATAGTAGTTTATTAACACCGACTATGGCTTCGTTACAGAGTAACATTATCAAGGTGACATCTTTCTATTCCTGCGATTATGGATTTCCACCAAGTTACGCCCGCTACGATTAATTAATTAATTAATTGAGGATGATATTTGAAATTCAGCACAGCTCAAGGGAAAAAATAAACTAATTTCCACAGTGATTATGTTTATTTTAAAAATTATTTTCAATAAGTGATGTGGATTTGAATTATAAACACGAAAAACCTTACTCTTTTGTTATATTGTAGTATTTGTAGTAGTGTAGAAGTCTTCCATATACAAAATTACATACAATGCGTCGAATTAGTTACTCTAATACCATACATTACGTTCTTCAGCGAGAGCTTCTTAGAGCATTCACAAAAAATGAGCGTTTCTGTAACAGAGTACAGAATGCTAAGCAGCAGCTAAGGCTATTTTTATTAATCCATCACAAAAAAGTAGAATTCGACACGTGCATACTACTTACGTTACAGAATAAAAGGGGAGCCTTTAAGCTCAATGAGTCGAGCTTTTGTCCACTCACTTCAAATCACGAATGCAGCTTATACCTATAGGATACCCGTAAAATAAATCCTTGATATGCGACATGATCCAGGGAAAGAAATTGGGCCAACGTGAACTACCATGTGTGAAATGCGTAGCCCTTTAGCTTAGTTTGAGAGCAGCTCTTCCCTCACATATTCAAAACAACCATTTAGTTTAAACACTAACTGACAGAATTACAATTATTCTTGCCGATCAGGAAAACTTTACCAGCAGTCTTTACAATTCGAAAATGTGATTGCTACTTTTATCCACTCGTTCTCCAGAAGCAAACACAATTTTATTTAACTGAAATTCTTGTGATATATCTGCAAATAATTTCGAAATATACCCTTCCATATACATTCTGATTTCCGTAGCATTAATAAAGAAGTTAATTTGCTGATGGATTAATAATGTATCGATGAAATACACGAAGGTACTAGTAAAAATTACATACAATGCGTCGAATTAGTTACTCTAATACCATACATTACGTTCTTCAGCGAGAGCTTCTTAGAGCATTCACAAAAATGCTTTCGAAAAAAATATTAATTACCTACTTCTATGAGTAAATAGTTACGCTTAAAATTTCTTTTCATTACTTAACATAAATCATATTTAAAATAGCAACTTTAACCAAGTTCAAGGACTTATATTAGCAGCTATGCTACTCGTATTTGTTCATGTCCTACATTCCATTTGAATTTAATTTGAAGGGAATAAATAATTATATGAGCCAAAAATGAAGAAAATGAATCTCTATTATGAATTGGCCCCAAACCAGCTACCGATCTCTTCAATATACAAAAAAAAGAAAACGTATGCGCAATGTATCGCTGTTCACACAAAAACCTTTCGTAAATATTCCTCGACGATACAAAAATTACCTTAATTGCATCAAATAAAGCCTATAAAATACCAGCACTCTTTATGCCGCAAACATCTCGGACAACTCGCGACAAATAATTGGGAGCTCAGGAAGAGCTGCAAGAAAGCTACGATATCGAACAGATTAAATCCTAACGAAGCAACATATCAACTCGTTATACAACCATTCTGATAAACGAAATTCTCTTACCCACAAATTTGGTTACTTGAGAGTAGAGACTTGATTACAGAACCCTAGAGAATACCTAAATCGGAATTGTTGTAAGGGTTAGTCAAAAATTTCTATTATCTTGGTTTTTATCTAATATCAGATTTCTGGCAAAATCAACCGTCTCATATGAACAGTCCCAATACTTAAGGCAATTTTAAGTTTTCCAATGAAACCATCAAATATTGTCACACGTGACCAATAAAAAATAAATGCACATGAATTGGCGATTCCTACGCTAGCTTTTATAAAATATTCCGTGTTATTACTTAATGTTATTTTGAAACTAAATGCAAATCACGTATGAAACTTCTAAAACAGGTTTTAACTGCACAGTAATTTTATTACATATTGTCGTAGAAAATAGGAATCCGTGATTCGATACGTGCAACTTTGATTAGTGCTTGATAGCCTGAGCTGAAACCTTTGCTATCCAAGAAGAGATTTCTCGAAATTTTCTCAATTGCTCGCAACAGCACCATCAATTTACAACGTGGATGACAGCAACTAGAAACCTCTACCTTTGGATATTTTCCCCATAAACCCATTTATTCTGCGGTCCACATGAAAAGACCTACTCGTATTCAACCTCCCACGGGTAAAACATAATTTCATTTACCTCAAACTCAAAAAAGGTCTCCTCATTGAAGCAGTATTAGCATAAATACTTTAACGCAGCAATGACTCGGCTGACAAAGCTAATCCTTTTAGAAATCACTTATTGAAGCAGAAGGAAGACCTGAGTTACCAGACACATGATTTCCAAAGCGTTTCCCACTTTTTCCTGACAGCATCGTATGCTGATGAGAACTTTGAACGGACGGTAATTCACAATGTGAAATAAGAAAGAAATACAATAACGAAGGAGGTAAAATAAGTTTTCTAGTTATTCCTTCGATTTCTCCGCACTCGCAGGTAGTAAGTTTCTTATGAGCAGACAGAAAAGTAACAAAAGTCACTCTTAGCTGGAAGTTTGAACAAACTTATGCGCAACTTTCTTATTTCACAACGTGAAATAAAAAAGAAATACAATAATGAATGCGATAAAGTAACTTTCCAAATTATTCCACCAATTTCTACTCGTAGGTAGTGAATGTAATCCGGTGGGTTCTCACTAGATTAATATAATTTCAAGCACATTACATTCCCAAAAATTTACGGATGAATTCATTTGGACGGCAAAATTCTATTAAAATTGTCCTTTCAAAGGCGGTAAATACTGAAATCATTCTCAGTCGTTCGAAAAAACAGTCGCCTATCCCTGCTTCTTGATGGTACTACACCCATCTACTAGAAAATTTGTACTGAATCAAAACCATTTTCCTCCAGAAAACACTGGAGTCACGATAGATACAGACACAGAGTCACTCGTATCCAGAGGTTATCACTGCATACGCTCTGATAGTTTTAGAGATTTCAATCATCTCCCTGCATCTCGCCACGCGGCCCTTATTTTCCTTTGCCTCTTCATGTAACTGCTGACGGTTTGCTTGACGCTTATCGCGGCTTTTCAGCTATGCGAAGCTTTTCCCTATGCTACTCGGTAAGGGGAGATAAGGACGGATAAGAGGAAGTTCTTGGAACCAGCATGCACGCCCAGCGCAGCGGAATATGAACGGGGGATAGAAGTCAAAGCCGCACAACACATCGCCGCACAAAGATGACGCCGGAGATGAGAGCCTCCATGGGTTTTACTCGGCTTTGCGCTTCCAGGGCATTCCTATTACATCAGTCGAGATATACGGCTTAGTTTTTATCCAAGATTAAGTTTTTCGATCACATCCTTTGCATTAGGATGCTGCACTCAAAGGATTTAGTCCATGGCATGACTGAATAAAGGTGTAGGCAAAGAAGATTGGACTATTTCGAATTATTTGCATAGGTATTCGGGCTATCATATAAATTTTGAGGTGCATACTTCCACAAAGGGGATGAGGTTGGCGTTTTGGGCGGAGGACTTGATTTCCATTCCAAGGGTCGGGCTTCAAATCCAGCTAAATATGGAGACTTTCTAATGAGAATTTCTATCTCAACTCAAAACAATTCAAGTTCATCACTATGTCCATCGCATGGGATGGGATTACACCGCGGTAGTATTGGCATTTATCGTCAAAAGTAACTTTAGGATGTAGGGTCGGGACTGCGCAATTCCAAACACTCCATGCATGGGAAGCCTATTTTTGTCTCCATTGATCAAGTAACATTAACAAGTAAGCTTCTCTTAACATTATAATGGAAATAAATATACTTAGTTTCTCGAACCAACACCCTCAGTACGAGAAGCTTCAACCTTCTCTTTAACCTTCCTTTCCTGCATGAAGCTAATGAACTTATTTGTGTGAGCACCCTAAAACCCAAAACCACGAAACCTTTACCACCTCCAGTCGCGCAAAATCGATTTGGCAATCGGTCCCCTCGACTGAATTCCAAATTCTCAACATGCCACGAATGTCACGAATATAGACACAGTGTGATAAATACCATAAGGACTTGAAATAAGTTAGTTCATTTTTCCTTTTTCATCGTGTTAAATGTCAATGACAGAGGCATCTAGGCTGTATTACATCAGACATATCGAAGCTAGAAATGTGACCGTATTCACATCTGAACTTATGATAGTGAAAGGACTTAAACCAAAACGATAACACCTGGAGACCAGTAGCGTCGGATCAACCAAGAATACGTGACTCCAATTGCATAAAAATGGTGAGAAAGCAAAAAAAGCTGAATCGTCAGCATATGCATAATAAGTCCTTACCAAAGTTCTTCTACACCGCAGGAGGAGTGACAATCAACATACCTGTGAAAGAAAGAAAACAAATTGTTATTCGCCACATAGTACACAATGCATTTAAAGGGATCAAACGATAAAAAGTATCAAGATATTGGAACACGAGGGGGAAAATAAGAGGCCGCAGGAAAATTTTCACTCGATGCTGAAAAATATCGCGGCAAGTCTTTGAGTGCCACCAATTTTAATCCTCATGTTAAACATACTCCGCTTTTATTTTTGCTGTGTTGATAAATCTGAAGAAGTTATTTATACTACAAAATTTCTTTTGTTGTAGTTGCTACATACTTCATGGTTCATGCAACAATTCACCAAACAACTTCTTCTTTCTTCGCCTTCCTAGCAACTGTTACTTTTACAAAGTCGAAGGATCAGACGCTCAAAGTTGAAATATGTTTCAGGAGACAATTTCAGATGAGTAATACACATAAGTTTTTATAAAGAAATAATGATTTTTGACTACAATTAATTAGCTAAGATAACTGAGCCCTGTACGTTAGAAAATGCCTTAGGAAAAATGACAGTTGAAAAACGAGAAAATAACATCTTTTGCTTTTACCAGGAAAGCTTAAGGTTGGATGGCGATATTTGGTGGAACTTGTTCGCAGGAAACATAATGAAATATACTGAACTGAAATATAATGAACATACAAAAGTGTATTTCATTATGTTTCCTTTACCAGGAAAGTTGTTATATCGGATAATTTCATTTATACTAACAGCCGTACCATTTGAAATGACTTTTACACTTCCGGAGCTAAGATAATTGGAATTCCATAAGGTAGTCTAATCCCGTACATTAGAGATTGCCTTAGGAATTTTTAAAATAAAAAAAATGAGAAAAAACTCTTTTTCTTTTCCCAGGAAAGCTTTAATATAGGATAATTTTATATTTACTAGAAGTCCTACCATTTTAAATGACTTTTATTCATCATAAGCTGAAGTAATTTAAATTGCGTCGCCCATAGTTATGAGTCCTAGATTTAGAAACGGTCACATATCCATCCCTTCAGTCATTCGGACAAGTATTAAAAGGTGCACACAAGGTTCCGTTTTACACGGAACTATAGTTCTTAAACCAGCATTTACACCATGGAAGTGGAATAATGCCTCTATGCTTTTTTGCGGTTAGTTATTAATTGATTTCTTCAGAAAAATATTTTTTACTTATTGAAAAATAACTCAAAGGCCTTATCGCTAGTCGCTGCCTGAAATATATTTTACAAACTTTTTACAAACACTTCAAATGAAAGTATTTTGTGAGGTGGATAAATTCATTATTTCCAACTGGAATTTCAGCGGTAGAGAGAAAGGGACAGATGGTCTAGTGAAGAAGAAAAGACAAACTGCAATTTCTTAGGGCTCAATCAAGAGGGGTTCCCCCTAATGACATTCAAGACCTATGCTACCGTTAAGTTATCCAATGTAAGAATGGAGAACTTCTAATTGAATGTAAAATGTACATATATACTGATTAGAACAATAATAGTAAGATGTGTAATAACATCCTTACTGTGCTGAAACAAGGAAGTTTACTCAAACTTGTTAAATGGACAAAAAATTTAAATATCATGAACGGCATCACTTGAATTTGTTTTGACTAGAACTAACTTATCATTTTCAAGGTTACCACTCTGCATATTAAAGAAACATAAAAATAACTACAAAACAAATTATATAAATCCAGAAGATTTCAATGACATCCAATTTAAATCATATATACATATATAGTACCAAAAGGGGAATCAGACAAAGGAATACGTCTAGTTCAGGAAGTAGGTAATCGAATAGCATTATCTATACAAGCACAAGTATGAAATTTAGTAACGTCAGCAGATGTTCAGAGTTCACGAACAGAACCTTCTAAAAAGGACCTAGGATCAATACCAGGACGGATTATACTTCCATATAAACCGGTCAGGTTATGAAATCCCTGAGTTTAGAAATTTCGATACGCAGTCATCTTCCTTTGTGCTATGAGGAATGAAAAACATGCATTAATAAGCTCTATATAGATCGCTCTTAAATAAGGGACCCAAGTATCCCATTTCCAGTGAAGTGGTTCCACGAAAGGAGTGTGTAATTAACCCTCTTACTACCCCGAACCGATATATCGGCTTTTGTTAATCAGCCGAAAAGTGCCAGGAGCCATTACATCGGCTTTGAGGTAGGTTGCCGTTCAAGTAAGTTATGCAACTGATAAACTTTTGAATTAAAAATCAAGCTAAATAATACGGGTGAAAATTTTATAAGATATTATTAGGGTAAAATACAGCATGTTGATTTTTCAAAAATATTCGATAATAGCAATAGTTTTCAATGATATTATATTTTACTTAAACGCCCTTCGCATTTCTCACTAGAACTTACCACCTCAAGTAGGTGGCACTAAGACGGTTCATAAATGTAATTGAATTTTAACTAAGAACACAATGAAAACCCTCAAAGGTAGGCTGAAGTTAGAAATGGCACCCATGAACTCAATCTAGGTTCGCTTATATGTTTTACAAAGCTATATAGAGCACTTAGAAAAGTAAGCAAGGCAGATTTCAACAAACACCATTATTAAATAGGTACCTAAGGCTGATTTTGAAAGGAAATGATAGAGAGAGATGCTTGTGCCTAGCATATAATATGATGAAACAGGTTATGCGAATGTGGAAGAGATGGGTTAAATTCACTAGGAAAGACTCCATTATCAAGAGAACGAGAAAAAGCAAATATCACCAATTCTTCAGGATTTTCCCCATTCTGCACATCCGTTCAGCAGCCGTAATCCACGACACAAAACAGGCTACCATGCCGCCTAAATATATCATTCATGTTTTTGTGACAAGTTTTGTTTTATAGAATTCCCTTGAATACACTTCTTACAAATAAATGACTACTCAACCGATATGCACAGCCTACTTCCAAGGTGACCGTCAATGAACTCCATTTTAATAATTCTCTATCATCGACATTTGTTTCACTTGGATGTATCAGCGATAAGTACGCGCCATTGATTCTAGCAATTAGATAGACGTCAGGAAAGGTAGATATGAGGTAAATCATCATCTAAAGACCCAGTGAACATTCACTCAATGGTAAGACTTTGCGAAATGTATAAAAAAATCAATAAATAAGATCTACCCACAACTGCCTCCCAATGTCACCAACTCTGATAGTTTCATCCTGGCTATTTAGTTTAACTCTGTAGTCTTAACTAATTTACCGCCTTCCGAAACTGTTTGAAATTTTTTGATAAATAGGAAAAGTTTTAACATCACTGCAAGTGTAAATCATAGGAAATTGTGAAATCCACCCAGCTGACATGCTGCTTAAAAAATATAATCATCTAGATCAGGGTCAGCCATATTAATTAACGAGCGAATAAAATGTAAGGTCAAATATAGGGCGCGTGAACGAGATGAGTGATTCTGGTCGAGAAAGGACGCTAATTGCAGTACTTGGGTTTAGGCGTGCACCGTTGGAAAGGGCGTTTCCGCACTTGCTGCCCTTCACCAGCAACGAAAGCACTTGAGCAAATGGAGGGTCACCCCATTCAAACACGAGCCAGCCATATTTAACCAAGGGGACAGTGGGCACAAGTGTTTCCTACGTGGCAGCCGCGGCTAAGGGCGCCAATTCCCAGTAGAAAATACGTGGCCATTAACATGGCACCGTTATCAACTTCATACACGATGAAAATAGTGGTAACCAATACACATAGAACTGGGTTCTGCTTTTTTTAAAAATTTACACCATAGAAACATATTTTTTGAGACTGCTACTACCAGCTATTACATCATTCTCCACACCACCCACAATTATTACAATATTTAGGACGTACATTCAGCGAGTGAATGAATGCAGGATACACCAAGTGAAAGAGGAAAAACAATTGAAAAAAGACAATGCAACTGTAATAATTTTTAGGACACATGCATGCATAACACGAAAAAAATTGTGAGTTTTCCAGGGCGTGATTATTAAATATCGAACGCTTTGATTAATAATTGCTTTATAAAATTTCAATACGGTGAAATCTTCCGCATAAGTTAACGGTTAATGGACTTCAGGGAAAATTTTTTTTCAAATACAATAGAGTATTTATGATGACAGTAAGTGTTCCCTATGAATATAAATGCACCAGGCTGTATTCAAAAAGTCAGGCAGATGTGTGCAAGAGATTCATCTCACCTGAGAATGTTTCTGGTTTCCAAAAGCATTTAAACAACTTGACTTTACACTTCGGGGAAGTAACCTTTATTCAAATATGGCCAATCGCATCAAAAATTTCATAGTTTATATTTTTAAGAGCTTTCAACTATAGTGAAGCTGATGTTAAAAAGGCATGTGAGTCAAGAGGACTAAACAACTTACCCTATCCATTAGAAAGGACTAATTTGTCAGGACTGTCAGGAGAACACTTGGCACTGAAATTTACGACTACTTGCCTACCCAGTTTCAGAGCGCTAACTTTATCGAGAAATCAGGAATCAAATGAGAAAAATATACGGGTTCTTTGGCTGAATGATAAAAAAAGATATCGTACTGCCCACTAATTTCATTTTAACAGCTAACAACACGTGTTTCAGCAGCCCTGAGGATAAGCCCTGAGTCGGAGCTTGAAACATTGGCTAATGTGGATAAACTAACCCGGTGGGAATCCCGAGAAGATTTTACCCACGTGTTTTGATTACTATAAAATCATCATCGGTATAGTTAATCGTAGCGGGCGTAACTTGGAAATCCTTCATCGCAGGAGTCAAAGGAACAAAAACTTAGATTTTCCACACATGATGATTTATTATGACCGACCACGGTTACGATACAGCGTAACATATCAAGGTGGCATATCAATGTTACGCTGTAACGAGGAAAAAGCCAAGTATTTTTTATTCCTTCAACTCCTACGAATCATCATCAGGTTCTTCGGCGCTTAGAAATCGAATCTTAGGATTCCGAAAAATCGCCTCATATTCCAAAAGGGTTGAATAAATGTTTGACTGGTTTGGAGTGGTGAGGGGACCGAGGGTCTGCGCATGAAAACGAGTGGTCGGGTGACACGCTCGAGCGAAATATCGACCCGTCGGCGGTCTCGGCGAACGTCCAATGATAACCGACTTCCTCCCCCGACGCAACAGGTAGACGGGAGCACACCTTTTACTTCGGCGGGAGCATTGCAGGCAAAAAAAACTGACCTGCTCCAATTCCGGCCACGGCATCCTCTTCGTGATGCCTTTGCTCCATTCGAAGCCCTTATTAAGGGCACTTTGGCACGAATCACGGTTGACGTCACGAGTAGGACGATTTCCATTGTCCCATCAATAGATAAAGAATGCAGGTGGCCGCCTTGTGAATTTTTCATCGGTCTCATGGCAGAGAGAAGCTTGGATTGCGTCATTTTACACCTTTCTTCCTCACTGCAGAAATACGTAAGTCATTTATTCTTTGATTAAATTTCCATTCCTATGGTGCTAACACCTTCATGACGGCATTTAATAGCTCGGATTATGATAAAAACAAACGCCTTGACAAATACTTCCGTAAAACTTCCTTAAGTTTAATCGACTTAAATTTCATTTTTAATACATATTTGCCATTTTATCTTTTCCATTAAAAACCTTTTCTCATATATTATGAATAAATCATCGCCAGAATTTTAATAATGATTCATACGAATTAAATTATGCTTTGCGTTTCAGTATTCCCAATGAAACCATACACGCTGAATTAAACAGAGAAAATGACGATAATAGCAGAGTTCGATCTTAATTTAAGCAGCGTGATCATCAAATTTTTAGAGTAAATGAATTAGGCGATGAAAAATTTTCTGTAACATATATGGATAATTATAAGAGAAACGAACTCTTCAGACCATGAGACTACAAAAATTCCTCATTTTTTTTAAC
Organism: Ischnura elegans; assembly: GCF_921293095.1. Taxonomy (NCBI): domain Eukaryota; kingdom Metazoa; phylum Arthropoda; class Insecta; order Odonata; family Coenagrionidae; genus Ischnura; species Ischnura elegans. Next base: position 70,127,461 of record NC_060259.1, on the reverse strand, counting down.
AGATAACCAATTCTCAATCCACAAAATTGCTATTTACTTTCAATGTATACATGATACGTAGAAATAATGAATTGGATGCATTCTTGTTGGTGGTATATCATTGGGATTAAACTTTTTGTTCAATAAACTGCTGTATATACACGCATGACGAAATCCTAAATCAGCTATTTCAATAGAAAGACTAGAATATACATCACAATATGGTACTAAGACAGCGGTTCCTAACCGGTGGTACGCGTACCCCTTGAAGTACGCGACGAATCAGTCGGGGTTACGCAAAACAATTATCGGTAATGGCGTACGCTAAGTTCCCTCTATTTATACAATTATTTATAACTAAAACTGTCACCTACTCGTAAGTGATGATGACGTCTAACGTTGAAACCATGGTCGTAAATTTGTGAAGAAATATTAATGTGAAAGCACAAAGTTCTTCTTTTTAATTTTAATAATGAATCGCTTTCACCGAGTTACGCCTCAAAACAATCAATTTTACGCCTCAAACAATCAAAATTATGCAATAAAATGTGCAAGTTACATTTTTGGGTGTACAATATTAATTATATACATTAGAAGGGGTACGGGAGGAATCAAAGGTTGGGAACCGTTGTACAAAGGTAATAAGATACCTCTAGGGTCGAAAGCCTCGTCCTTCTCTTTGATAGACTTAATATGAAACTGCAATCCATTGTGTCTCCGCTCGATACCAATGAAACGAAAGAGGTAATGGCTTCGCGGTGGGGCGCGTGTCGTCATTAGCCGGTATAATTAAATTAAAAGCCAAGAGGCCGGCTTTGATGGAGGATGGGGACTCCGGTCTCCGTTTCCACTCCATGGCAAAGGCACTTATCTGTCCATCAAACTAGTTTCCATCGGACCACGCCCGGGTGCAACTGGGGAATTTCCATCGGAAAATCAGCACTCAATTCTAAAAGTGAAGCTTTCACTACGTCAGAGATCGCACGAGGAGCAAGTATTCTGCAAGAAGAGGGATGGGACCGGAGGAAGCGTGGGGGAGACGCCACGAAAAGATCTCTCAGAGAAGAGAACGCATTTTGCGCGGAAGTGAGTGTGAGTGGGTCGGCCCCGTGTCTCACATTTTCCCGAAATTCACTTAAGTGCGCAGATGCTCATTTTGCCGGAGCTTTTATGTGGCCACCCATTTTAGGCTTTTGCCTCACCTTTTCTACCCGTGATTAAAGCCGTAGAGAGTGGGAGGAAGAAATTAAGTTACATGACCTACAGAGGTCGTCGCGAAGGCTTTGAGGACACTTCTGAGCATCAAAGGAACGAAAGCACTGTTTTTAGCTGGTAATAAAGAGTAATGAAAGATTTGTTCCATGCATTTAAAATTTTAAAATTTAAGTTCTCTCCCATAATCTCCTCAAAAGAAATAGAAACAAAGTAGTCATTGAATGATATAAAGTTAATTTTTCGCGAATTATTTATATCCTAGTAGTCAGAAGAAGTACACAGGAAAATTACTACTCAGTTTCCATTTCACAGCTTAAAAACACTAATTATAACACAGTATAATAATCGATTCCGCCAAATACCAGTGTACCAAAATTATGGTCGTGTTACGGCGATGTAACATTAACAAAGCGCGTACATTTTAAAAAACGTCTCTTTCTTAGGAAAAAGGAAAACCAGTCATGAAAATTAAAATAGGCATCTTAAATAAACAAGTCCCAATAAAAAAAAATTCAACCACGAGTCACCAGGGTGAAGAGTTCAACTTTTCTGTCTATGAGGTATTATTTTTTTACTTCAAAATGCATACATAATATAATTCGATTATAATTGTATGAAAAAAATAATAGCTGAGCTTAATTAAAAGAGAGCTTTGAGTGAATATCAACAATACGATTGGGCAGTCTCATCCATTTTGAGATTAATTGTTCCAGACAATCAAAACTGTACAACTCTAATCATTAATGTCCTTAAAAATCGAAATTTTTACATAAAATTTCGAAAAGGCTGGATACTCAAGATAAACCGTTATCATTGTAACTGAAAAGTGCAGAAAAATGTTTGCGTTGCCACAGCTCAGTAACTAAAGAGTATCGACCCCAATGCTTATGGACAAAAATGCTTAAAATGGTCTCCCCTGCCACCTCTTGGAGCATTGCAGATTCCTCCTGAAACACCCTGTGGAGTATACTTTAGTGCCTATGTCTAAATTGTAGAAAATTAAAATCGGGAAAAAATACGGGGTAATGCCTTACAAATTTTAAGGTGATAACATAATTTTAAAATGAGTTATTCGGCGTAAAATCAATCGATCGAACGGGAGCGCCCTTCTCAAGAAATTCCTCCGTGGTTGAGTCCAAATATGCGGCGTAGTTTCGTCAGCTGTAATTCGGAAGAGACGCATTCCGTTGCTATTGTGATATAGATTTTAAGATAATAATGTGGGGACCATGAATGTGGACCATTCTAGGAACATTACATAATACTGAAGAGATTTTGCTGGTATTGTGATAATTAACCGCAATACCGAGTTGCAACTCTTCCGAGTCTTCTTCTCGTGGTGCATAGGGTTGAAGTTTCTTCAACTCTGAATTATCATTTGATAATTATTATTAATTATTGATTATAATCAATGGGATACTCTCCTAGTATAGCAAGGGTAAGAGGTCAACTCATATTTTTACATTTATAAAGCATACCATATAAATTCTTCATCAAGGTAATCATTCCAAATGAATTTGACTTCTTAAGTTTTATTTGGCGCGATGGCCTACGTCTAGATCTTAGCCAAATAGGTATTTATTTATTTCCATATCACCAAATATGGCATATATTGGCTATTTTACATGGGGTTGTTCAACAAATTTAACAATTACACGTGTTCTAATAACCATACTTTGGATAGGGGCACCTGGTGGGACTCGAAACCGCGACCTCTTGTTTGGCAGGCGAGGACTTTACCCGCCACCACCGAGGCCGGCCATAAATATATATTAACTGAAATTTTCAAGATACCACACCGATACGTGAAGGGTGGCTGAAAATCAAGAAGCGTCGAACACTCGCAGTGCTGCAAACCGGGTGGAAAATTTGGAAGCACCGTGTTCCATGTATGTATGTGTTCCATGTTCCGTGTGTTCCTACGTATCCACAGCAGCATGGCTCTGCTCAGCGATATCCACACGTGGAACACGCGACATGGTGGAAACAAATTCCTGGTCCCAATCCATAGGTCCTCGCGTATGGCGGGATCATTTATATGCACCTTTGGCCGCTCATTTAACGCCCTGTCGGATGACCAGAGACGCGACTGGTCAAGGACGAAGGCGATCCGACAGCTGGCAAAAAAATACAATGTGGCCTAGCTACATAATGATAAAAATTATCTACCATCATATTAATTTTTTTACTGATGACTGTGTTCCTCCATTTCCGTATCTATAACCTTGTAAAGAGAGCCCTGGTCCAGAGGAAGAGGGGGCCGGATTGTGGCCTCCAGTGGCGCAGCGAAGGGGGGGTTTTGGGGGATAAACCCCCCCCCCCAGAGCTCAGAGAAATAATCCGTTTCACTTGATTGGATTAATATTACTTATAAAATAGTCCATGTATTAATAAAATATCCTTCAGAAAGCCGTAAAACTCACTATTTTTGAATAATTTATCTTAAAATTCCGCAATTTATTAATATCGCACCTACCGCTTATCCTGGTGGTTATACCATACCCCCACACACCCCGGTTTTGGTTGCACCTAACCCCCCCCCCAGCCTTAATTCCTAGCTGCGCCCATGGTGGCCTCATCTGGCCCAGGTAAAAGGAATTAATAAAATCAAATAAAAAAACCACAAGTTTTACAAGCGCAATGTCTTGCCAAAAACGACAAAATGCGACCAGTCGAGAGATAGCGGTGCGTCCCCTTGATGGCTCAAACGACCACGGTCCTCGGTCGTTCTCAAACGGACCCACCGGGAGCAAGCAATTGATCATCACGGAGGAGAATGCGACTCGGGAGCGAGAAATGTCCGTGACGGCCTCTTTGCAGCGGAGGAAGGATGCGGCCCCCACCCACTCCCCCCCGAGGAGAGAGCGCACCGCCACTTTGGAGTCAACTATTCCTGGAGTCCACCCGCCTCTGGGGGCGGCCGCCCCCGCACCTGCCCCGCTCCGTCCCCCTGGAGGAGCCCACTTGGCCCGAGCGGCTCAAGGGCCGGCCCGACACATCCCTCCCCCCCCTGGCAGCACTGTCCCCTTGGCAACCTCCGCCAAGCGACGATGACCGCCAAGGGACGGGCGGAAGGGCCACCCTCAATGCGGGCTTCGGTCGCGGCATACCGGGGTAAAAAAAGAATCTCCCCGAGGGAAAGTTTGAAAACGGGTTCAACGCACAACGAGAAGCCGATTCCTATCGCTGCGGAATGTCAAAAGACGATAGGGTTCGCGTAGCGGCTTTATGGCCGGATCAGTTTGAGTAAGTTTTCCATTGAGGAAAATTAATATGGAATACATAATAACTATGGATAGCATTCAAAATATTTTTCCTCGTCAGATTTTCCATTTGCCCGCATGGTGGCTTACGTGTCGGGTCAGTTTGGTTCAGGAAAAGCATTGGCGGAGTTTTTGGGGGGTAGGGGTAGCCTGGTCTCCCCACCTATGTAAGCGGTCTGCAAAAAGTACGAAACCTGTATACTCAAGCACAATTAAAACAAAATGTGATCTTGTCGTTTACCGGTAAATGATGTCTAGGAACTCGGGCTTTACACCGGGTGAAAGTCTCGATTGATGTCGACGTTTCGAAAACCGGGTCAGTTTTCTTTGTTCTGTCGGATTTTACTCCCCCAGAAGATGAAAACTGACTCGGTATTCGAAAATTCGGAATCATTGGAGACTTTCACCCGGTTGAAATCCCGAGTTCAGCTACAAGCAAATAAAAATGTTGGTTTCAGAGGCTAATTTAAAATGAGAGGGGAGCCGCCCATTTCGCTGGGGGGTATTCCATTGCCCTTAAACCCTCGGGCCCATGGATTGCTGCCCCCGAAACAAAAACACTCTTAGCTCCGCCCACGAGGCCAGGGGAGTTATTCTGTATTTCCGAACGAAAATTATCACTTCAGGGAAGATCTTGAATCTTCAAATGATTCGTTCAATGCTTCATTCATTGCTAGAGGCAACAACGATGACACGATAGAAATGAACTGTTCCCGTGTGAGTTAGCTCGTTCAGTGAACGGTTACTCGTACGCCGTAAGCGTAGATAAGACCTATCTGATTTAGCGGCAATAATATCTGGCTTTCACTCAGAAGGCCCGAGTTTAATTACCGGCATAGGAAAATTCAATAGCCTGGTAACCACGAGGTTATCGTCATCGATGTACTCAAGAAAATTTTCGTGGGTCTCGATGGTGACGAGGTAACGTCCTCGCCTCACTGGTTTCAAACCCGCTTGGGTGGATTCCTCCACCACCTTGGACATGGATATGAGTGTTCGAACGAGTTCACGGTATGAGAGGACCTAATGGTCCTAAATGCTCTTGAGACATTATTATAAATTAACTAATGCTGGCGGTCAGTTATTGAACTTCCAAATATTGACTGGCTTCAGTCGTGAAGGCTTTATCCCTCGACTGTAAAACTGAAGGTCGCGGATACGAGTACCGCCTGGATAGGTAGCCTCCATTCGGTACATTGATGTTTGTGATCGTGCAATGCCATTTACAGTCCAATACAAAGGCCTGGGATGTTTTCGGGTGCTAAGGAAATGAATATATAAATAAATTATGAAATTTTTAAATATTTCATTCTACTGATAGTATTACGAATCGAAAACTGATAATATATCTATAATATAAAGTAATATGGCCAGTGATTTACAGTAAGATTAAAAAAATAAATTTTAATGAAACTGTGACGTGGTACGAATTTGAGCCCATATTCGGAACGATAGAATAACCCCATAGGAAGTAAAATCTCCCTTGGAAACAAGCTGAAAGCTGCAGAGAAACTGCACTAAATATCACTCCACTATGAAAACAATGAAACCGACTCACAAGTGAAATCATTAAAGTATAAAGAGAATATACCTACCCAGGTTTAGGGCATCACATTTCCTTGAAACTACCTCGGAAAAAAGCCTAAGGCAATCCCGCATCGCTGGACACCTTTCCAAGGGCGGCAACAGCACTACCGATATTCATATTTTTATTCGCATAAAATATAGGGCTCAAAAAACGTAAGGTGATGCCATCATAATTGCTTTTAGCTGATTTTTTTAAAGATCTAATCTAATATTTAAGGATCCATTATTCCTATACTAAGGGTAAATTTGATATAAATTGTATTTATGATGATTTGTGATACACTTCATAATTATGAGTTACCTCTTATAGTGAATAAAATTAATATTAGATAATGAATAACCATGGACATAATTCAAAGCATTTTTCCCCTTTGGCTTTTCCAATCGCTTGTATCTATTTTCAGTTTTGTAGAGAAAAACTGACCTGACAGCTTGGTATTTTCCTCACTTCAGAAATGTTTCTCTTAATGATAATTTCTATTTTAATTATGACTCAAATATCACGGGAGGGACGGAATATTCGGAGGGTCATAAAAACTCATGGAGTAGCAGAAAACTACATCCCAGAAAATGTTCTCATCATCCCAAGCAAAGTCCGGGGTTCATATCCCGCAGGTGGCGTGGAACATTCAAAGACATTCACATCCCACGCAGACCCGTTGTGAAGGGTACCGTAGGTTCTGCGATCCATCTGACGCATAATCCGCCTGACGCTCAACCTTTACCACTGCTAGATGCGGACAGCGGACATACTCTTTGGTAAGTAGAGGCGCTTGTAGTCTAACAGAATGGACGTCAGTTCTTTAGTCAATGAAAGAGACGGGTTTTGACAAAAATAGCCTCAGAAATGTTTACCTCGAAAAATCCTGGGAGAATTTTATCCTAGCAAAAGTAATTTTTTCGGATTAATAACTAGAATAGGGAGCAGTAAGACGGATTAAGCCTCACTGCCCACGCCAGCGGCGGTGAACTTTGGATGAATTGAAGAACGAGGTTTCGCAAAACAAACATAAGAGAACGGGATTAACAGTATTTTTCGTAGCGCTCATAGGTATCTTTCAATCAAATAACTTTTTGTTGCTTACAGCTTAACTACAGTAGAAGATTGCTTATACCGACTTCTAAATAATGAATGAATGAAAAAATGAATCCATTACTGAACTTTCTCAAATTCATGGCATCTGAGAAATTTACCACTGAATATCATTATTTTAAATACTTCTTACGCTCCGCAGTATATATTGCAGAAGTGTACACGGTGCAACCTTTCTTTCATGGATTAAAAATGTTAAAGGAAAAAATGATAAGTACATTGTGATGATAAAGCGTGTAATTCTATCCAGTACCGATTTGAATACGATACACAACTTATGGACGCCCTGTTTTGCTACATGCACTCCAATTGTTTCTGTTAGAACTTGCGAAAACTTTCTACTAATAGGTATCAGGGAACCATGCCCTTTTTTCAAGCATAAGGATATTTCAAATAAATATATGTTGCATAAGGCGATTTCTTTATTTAACATGTAGTGCAGTGAAATACAGAAAGGCGCATTGAAATCGTCAGAAGATGCGATACATCTAACAATCGAGTATTATTGCTTTTGAGCAATGTTTATGTTTGTGTTTTTGACGCCCCAAGCTGTAGTAAAAGGATGCAGGCTGTATGGTGCATATCAGGGGTGGATCCAGGATTTATTTCTGAGGGTACAAGCAGGGCCGTAGCCAGGATTTTGTTCTGGGGGGAACAAGAATACCTCGTAGTATAAAACGAACGAAAAGATAATGGGACCGTTTTAAAAATCTTCCATATTTTTTAAGGGCCTGGGGGGGTGGGGAGGGGGGCACGTGCCCCCGTGCCCTCCCCTAGATCCGCCTAGTAGCATGTAAAAGTTTCAAAGGAGAGTTTGATAACCAACAAAGAAAAAGACAGGTTTTATCAAATGTAATATCTGCGAAACCCCGGTGTTCCGCCGGGAGGCATACATCGATTGCCTATAAGACCTCGACCGTTTATCATACTGTGTGTACCTGGAGGCGAAAAGTTCAATTCCAAGCAGGGCCGGTTACAGATATTTTTCTACTGTCAAGCGGGCAACATTTCCAGCGCTCCCATCAAAATAAAGTGAGAAGTAGTGGGGATTCTTTTTGTATGCATTTTAAAATAAAAACAAGTACTTGAGGAATAAGGGTCGACACTTAAATATCAGCATGAACCTATAACTTGCTTGCTGTTATATACTGAATGCGATCTTTTTAGAGCTTAAAAACGCATTTCATATAAAAATTCGGAGTAAAAAATGTAAATAAATCAAAAAATATAACGTAAGTCAACTCTCACGATTTAGAATCGAAGCGCTTTGGTGCCTCCTTTTGCTTGGCGCCCTACGCGGCCGCGTACTTTGCATACAGCTAAAACCGGCCCTGATTCCGAGAGGAATTTAAAAAATATTACCCTTGCTTTATTTCCATTATTTTGTAATAAATTCTAAATCGAGCTTTTCGCCTCCAGGTACACCCAGTATGAGGTCTAATACGCAATCGATGTATGCCTACCGGTGGTACACCGGGGTTTCGCAGATATTACATTTGATAAAACCTGTCTTTTTCTTTTTTAGTTATCGAAATCTCCTTTAAAACTGTTTACATGCTACTAGGCGGATCTAGGGGAGGGCACGGAGGCACGAGACCCCCCCAGGCCCTTAAAATATATGGAAGATTTTTAAAACGGTTCCATTATCATTGCGTTCGTTTTATATTACGAGGTACCCAGAACAAAATTCTGGGTACGGCCCTGCTTGTACCCTCCCCAGAAATAAATCCTTGATCCGCCCCTGATATGCACCATACAGCCTGCATCTTTTTACTACAGCTTAGGGCGTCAAAAACACAGACATAAACCTTGTTCAAAAGTAATAATACTCAATTGTTAGATGTATCGCATCTTCTGAAGATTTCAATTTAACCAATAATCCTTCAATAAACTAATGCGCTCTCATGATCCCCTGCAAAATTGAACTATGAAATATTCATCGTCCGTAAGTGGAACTTTTTCCATCTTTTCCAAATTCTCTTGAATTCTCAATATGTCCTATCAACTTTCTGCCGAGTAAAATTCATTTTCAATATTGGAAAAACGATCTCCACTTCCTTCCCGTCAATTCCATTCATTTCAGTACATGCACTCAGATTGAAACGGATCTTCGTATTGAAAACCACTTGTCAACTCTCTGAAGTCCTCTAACGTGTCCGTAAAGCTCCTTTTTCGCCTTCTCAATTGCAAGTATCATTAATGAGGGAAATATGAAGTGAAACAGGAAAGAGTTTTTATACGTAAATGCTAAGAAAACTTAAGCTTAATAAGACAGTAGGTTCTTTTGTGATCATAATATAATAAGTTTACCAAAAATTAAACGCAAACTCAAATAAGATTAGTCTATACAATTCGTTCAGTGAACGATAAAAACTACTTGCAAGACATTTCGGCAACTATTACATTACAATACGTGATGATAAATTTATTTAAAATAGTGCTTAGTTAATGATACCTACCAGGTACCTATATCATTAAGTGTAACATGTAATTTATTATGCTGTAATAGGCAAAAAGACTGATAAAAGCAATGCATAACCTAAGTAAAGGTCTCTTACACTAAGGGCTACGAAAACAATCTTCCCATGATTTCCACTTAAAAATAGGAAAAAAAGGCAAAAAATCAAGGTAAGTCAAGGTAACCCCATTTACCATAACTTTCCCGGAAAGTACGCGAAAAGTTAATTTTATCGTCAAAATGATAGAAAAAGCCCTCTTTACAAAATATGTCACTACCTTCTCCTCTACAGGAAAAGAAATGTGACTAAGAAAGTATAGAGAAAATGTGAGAGACTTGTGCTATAGATGGTAATATTAAAAATAATGAAACGAAGAGCAATAATAAAAATGACGGAATGATACCTAAAACAACAAATGAAATCTACAACAAAGTATATGACATTTAGTAAAGAAAGTTGGAAGAAAATTTTCCCTAAGTTCAAACCACATCATCGAAGGATTCGGCGTTTTGATAGAGTGCAATACGCAAAGGATTTTCTAAGGAACAAATTTATCACAAAACGGGTGCTCACTGAAACGAATCGCAAGTCCATTAAGACGGAGTGTGATACGTGCTGTTATTAACGGGAGAATAAGGAAGTGAGCCTGGAACAAGAACTTCTGTATTAATAAATGGGATTCATGCCTCGTAATTCAGCCCCAGTTGAAGCAGGAAAGTCACTAGCAAGCATTAAATTTACGAAATACGTTAGATAACTGATTTCAACGAGGAAAGTTTATATGGTCTAGTTCTGCGAAGCAATTATAAAGTACACTCTTCAAATTCTTCGAAGCCAATGTCACCCCAAGATTCAAATTCAGTCTTATTAATCGGCATCAGAAAATTTTATGACCAACGACTATCAACGGTGGATTAAGTGATTATGAAAGAGTTATATTTACAATGGTTACCGCATCGTTGAAAAAGAAAATTTTGCTACCGAGAATTTCAAAACATTTTAGCTGCTTCCTCCAAGATATTGAATCACTTAATCTTTCAGCATTTAGTCTGCACTAGAAGCTGTGTTAGGCTACGCCCCGAAAGGCTAACTGTCAAATGAATCACGTGTATATTTAGGCCGTTTGCCAGAGTTCCACTCATACTTCGATTGGCTTGCGCCTTACCACTAAGAATGAGGAGATACTATACTTCAAATAGCTCAAAGTTGTCAACGCAACGTTAGATCCCAATATAAGAACTCTATTCCACGAGTAGTAACTACTGGACGAATCAGGCATTTTTTTATTTCAAATCGAAAGCGGAAAAATTTTCGATACTAAAAAGGAGAAATGGCAAACTATCGAAACATCCTTTCTAAGCAATATCTAAGTGATTATCCGAAATTAGAGGAGACCAACTAAAATATTTCGACAATTTTTCGAATCTCAGCAAAACTTCACTTTCAAACCAGCGAATCTGAGATAACTAAAAATGCATAAAACGGCGATCGATACATAAAATGACGTCCTGTTGCGAGTTATAAGAGGGAATCCAAATCCACGCTCAATGAAGGATTCTCAAGAGTATCTTCCCATTGCATTTGTTTTATACAACGACACGTTTTTAAAGTTTCTGGAATGGGTTATAAACACGTTTTCGCATGAATAAACGCATAAAACATCGGCCAGAACCGAATGATGCCATGCTGAATACGGTTTTAATGCTTCTGCACAGTTCTACCCAAACGTTATCTCAATGTCTAGTGGCTGGAGATGTTATGACGCTTGGATTGAAATGGGTTAAAGAAGAGGATGGGAAGACAAACGAAGCGTGCTCTGGTGGATTGGATCCCAAGCTTTTTCTAACGCAGCCTTCAATGTTGCGTAGGGAGAAAGATTTCTGATATGGATCAGCTCAACATCGTCTCTTGGCGTCTGGCTTTTATCTACACTAAGGGTGTCGCCTTGAGCACAGTATCCACAGTTTCCTCGGAACTAGTTCAAACTAGCGAAACGGAAGTTTTCTGGGCAATTCCAAAAACCTCGGAGCCCCTTTCGAGTGCACACCCAGTACTTTCTAGAAAGTTCCATCCGTATAATTTAGTAAAATGCACAGAAAGCGGGGCTAAATCCTGATGCAAAAATATCTGCTCCAGACCAAAGTTGAGGGAGACTTAAGGAGACCTGTTAAAAGATTTACACATTTTTTTAAATCTCGGAAAAGTGGTTTAAAAACTTCGTTTTTAACACAAAAATCTGAGATAGTTAAGAATGAATGAAATGAGGATGGGAAAATGAAATGACATCCTTTTGCGGTATAAAGGTAGAATCCAAATCCTTGAGTAATGAATGATTTTCATGAGCGTTTTCCGATGCATTTATTTTATACGGCAATGCGTTTTGAGGCTACATTCGTCATCATCAGACGTCTCGACTCTTGATATTGGCATTCGCTGTATTGAAATGCAATGAGGTTGAAAATAAATAGACTAGTAAAACACAGAGGAGGAAGTTATTGAGTAGGAAGAGGGCAACGGAATAGCTTTCGCTTCGTATAAGCACATCACTAGGTTATCGTGCCTGATCAATAGTAGTCCATCAAAATTTATGCCAGAAAATCTCATTCGGTCGCCACAGAAACGCAGCACGCTATCCCCTAGCACTGATTTTGCCCAAGACGGCATCTATGACCGCCAGCTTGAATTCCGATGCACGAGGCAGCTACTGGGGTATTCTGGAGGGAGTATGGCTGGCGACTACCATTTCGGCGCTTTCGGATTCAATGCATGAAGTCTCGCTTAAAGCATTTTAGCTTGTCGTCTTTTTTAATTTGAAATTTCCAGATTATGTACGAGTCTAGAGCGCAACTTCACTTTCAGCCGGTGAAAATATTAGGAAGTAAGCAATTTATTTCCATACTCAATTGTAAATTAAAATTTTCTAAATCTGGTACAATTATATATAAAATGGCATTAACTTCGTCTAGCAATCTCATCTTCGTTAGTCTATCATTCGGCAAAAAAGTTTCAAATCCAACCGGCGTAAAATGTTCCCCTGTTCCAGGAGAGAAGTTTTTTTGCCTTTTACGATATTTATATATTTATTCTGCAATTCCAAAGTATGAAGCTTTGTTTTCCATGAATTCTCTTCACGCTAACAATGGTTATTGACCTCACCTGAAAGAATTCCTTTATTGATGGTGAGACAAGAGAAATAACACTACAAACATAAATGCCTTAGGATTTGTGGTTTTATCATTACTGTTGTTGATTCAGTGTCTTGGAGTATAGGTTGTGAAGAATTTAAATGCAAATTTCTGTCAACGTTTCGGTATATTTATAGACCTTCACCAGGGGTGTGAATTAATATGAGCACATAATTTTGATACATACAAAGCATGAAAGGTTATAACAAGGTTTAAAAAAAATTAAATATACATACAATTCAGTTTAAAATAAATTAATAAGAAGATACCAGAATTTTGACATAACTCTAGTCTATTATGTTTAGTTAATTTAAAACAGAATTATTTCCCTTTTTTAATTTATTACTATAGAAAACATTGTTGTAACTTTCTATGCTTTTTATGCATCAAAATTATGTACTCATACTCATTCATAGCATAAATGTACCGAAATGTTGGCAAAAATTTGCATTTGAAATACTTCAAGACCTATGCTCCAAGACACTGAATCAAAATTAGACTAAGAGGTCGAGAGAAAGGAAAAAAAGACTCAATTTTTCATCACTTCAACTGTCGAAAGGTACTCTAAGATGCAATATCATCCACCGATAAAATCCTTACCAGTGCTATTGGCCTTCCCTTGTGTAGATGTTGTGGACGGGACCGAAGAGGTTGGGAACTCATTGGGGCATGGCCAGTGGCGTAGCCAGGAATTTCGTTCGTGGTAGGGGGGGTCAAAAACCATGGGTTTCCGCGGGAAATTTTTTGAAAACAGGGCATTACGTGGAGGTAGGAATTGGAAATCTAATTTTAACACTTTTCACAATCGAAAAAAAAATTATTTTTCAAAGAAAATTTTGTAAATTCATAATTTTTCAATATTTTGTTTTCTTTTATGATGAAGCGAAGCACAGTAAAACTCGTATATAACGAGATGAGATCACGGTATCTTCGAATTTTTTATGATCGCCAATGTTAACTTCTCGCATATAACGAGTTAACGGATAGTAACGGAGTAACGGATAGTAAGAACTCCCCGCTATCACGAACTCTTCTTTGGTCCCTTGGGCAATTATGCCCTCTTTATAACGAAATTACGGCCATCTTCACGACTTAACCGTTCCTTTTCTTATCATCAGTTGTTCTTACGTGTGGCCATCACCACATAGTTCTACTATTGACCTTAAAATTCTTCCCTTAACATCCGTTTGGTGGAACGGGCGGGACGATGGTTAAATTTTACGGATCTGTTGATTAAAGAAAAACTATCTTCGCAAAATTAGCCGGTAATCCTTGATTTATTGAGGAAAATCCTTTATTATCGATCTAACAAAATCCCGTTTATAAAAAAATAGAACGATGGTCTTCTAATATTCGTTATAACGAGTTTTACTGTATTTTATATCAGAACCATGAAGGATCAGGATGCAGTGAAGCCTAGCATTCGTTCCTTATGGAAGTCTTTTGCTGTATATCGATATAACGACAACCCGAACCTATATCGATATAACGACATCCCGTTTATGGAAAAATGTAGCGATAGTCACCTGAAAACCTTTATAAGCTAGCTTTACAATAATCGTGTTTTCAAATTTCGGGAGGGGGGTTCGTACCCTCCTGACCCCACTACGCCAGTGGGCATGGTTCATGACCGAATGGAGGGGCCGTGGGAGCGTGAATCGGGATGCCTGGCGTGGGGCGACCTCATCGCGAGCGGAGAGGCTCACGCTAATAGGCCGAAAATAGTCGAGGCGAGGGGGGCGCCGCCCACACGATGGCTGCCGCCGGCTGGCCGCACCACCGCTTCGGGGAAGTCTCACGAGGAAGCGTGCGGGCGCACCCGTCCCGCACATTGTCAAAATAACACTTTGAAGCCCACGGCCCGAGACACACTCCTCCAAAAATAAAACCATTTCCTCCTTTTTTCTATCGGAGCCAAGGATTTACCCAGTATCACAAGGTGACTCAGGTCCCAAGTGAAAGGGAGATTAATTTCGCCTTTTTTCTCCCCATCAGCACGGCACCCTGAGCCTAAGGGACGAAATTTATGAAAAATATGCGCGATGCCGGCGAAATACGTTCGAGAAAATTAGTCAGCGTATGTATAACTCTTAGGTGTAGAAAGGATTCTTGGGTTCTCCACCTGGTAATTGGATGCATGTCTCCCGACGTTTCGAAGAACGACTTGTTCTTCAACCTCAGGGGATCTTCTAAATTTTCAAACCTAACATTTCGACAGAATAACAGGTTCTCTGATAGCAATCTAATCGACCTTTGTGTGACAGGGTGTTCATGAAATGATGATGTGTCCTCGATAGGACTATATATCGGAAACGGTGATCCAAAAGGCCATGCCACTAAAATTGATGAGGAAACAGCTCACTCCCATTTTTTGGGAAATTCTAAATTTTCAGAAGGTCCCCTAATCTGAATAACAAGTTGTTCGGGGATCGGGTTGGTGTGGTGGCTAGAGTGTTGGCTTCCCACCCCGTGGGCTCGGGTTCAAATCCCGGCGTAGGCAGAGAATTTTCAGAGACTGCCCGATTCCTGCTTGAATCTTACATGGAGGACATTTCAAGCACAACACTCCGTCCGTCGGATGGGACGGAGTGTTGCGCTTCAGCGGTCCCCTTGGAGCCTTTCGTTAAGAGCAGGGTAATGCCGACGATGGGTTTCTCTCCACCCTTTCTTACCTACCCCATCCCTCATGGCACAAATGACCTCAGCTGTCGGTCGCCTCCTCCAAATACCCTACCATACAAGTTGTTCTCCGAAACTTAGGGAGACATGCTGCCAATTACGCGGAGAGGAACTCGAGAATTCTTCCTCCACCTGATACGACGGTAAAACCTAAGATCATAACTTTTTTTACTTATTAGTCTCCATACTCCCAAAGCAGGACTACAAGGCCTTTTACATCGCAACATTTCGCAAACTTTCGAACCTGCCATCTTTGCTTTGGCATACGACGATTTTACCCCACCGCCATCGAAGTCGGCAATATTACTATTACGGCAGGCTCATATAGTTACGTAAAACAAGATTAACAGCGAAGCTTCTACTGGTTGCCTTAGGAAATCGTTAGATGCTAAATGGAAATCTAACAACTTTTTTATGCTGAAATACCTTTGGGAGACATGCTGCCATAATGCCTAATACTGTCAATGAATACTAATTTAAAGCCTAACAGTATCACTGTATAATTCACCGGTTCTCCGGAAATAATCTTTCTGGCCGTAATCTGACAGAGTGTTCATGAAATGATGCATCGTCGATATGGCTCAATAAAGAAACGGTAATCCAAAAGACCATGCCACTAAAATGGTTCAGAAAACTATACACTCCCATTCATGACAAACACGTTCACACTTTTCTAAAACTTTCAATTCATGAATCCAAGCAGAGCTTGAAAAACCTGATACATCAACTCTCATCATTGTTTCCTCCAAGCCTTATGTAAAAAAAAGACGGCATCAAATACCGTGTTCGGTTAAACCCAGTCTGAGATTTACCTTAAAAAAGATGACTTGGTATAGTAACTGGTAGCGTACCTGACCAGCAATCGGGAGATGAGGGTTCGAATCCCGGCTAAGCTAGATAATTTTTTCATGGCGAACTTCATCCTTGCGTGGAAAATTTTCTTGGAAAGTTAAGTTAATTCTCTATATTTGGTCACACGTTGAATTCTCTATTCCCTCATCCTTCCATCAACAGAGAAGGGTTTTGATAGATACAATTAGACTCTTCGCAGCTGAATGAGAAGAAATAGGCTGTGACATATTGAATGACCAAATATTAATAACTTGAAGGCTATAACGATGGATGAATAAACAAGAGAAAATTTTATACATAAAAACCAAAGGACATCACTGCCCAGATTAGTGCACAGTAACTAGGAGTTAAAGTTGCGGCCTAGATTTAGCAGTCGTACTGACGTGGACTCCCACAGTACATCTTCCATTTTCATCACTGCACTTAAAATTGATTACAACGCCATTAATCATCCGCTGTGTTCGCTGTAAAACGAACTGAATGATATCTTTGATGACAAAACGATCACAAAAAGGGTAAAAACTACGAGACGTGAAGCAAAGGGAAACGTGCCGCTCGATCGTGACTCAAATACGGCGTAAACCGTGCGTGGGTGAGGAAAGTACGATTTCATGGGCTGTAAACTTGATTTACGACCAGTCTCGCAACTCTCTGGCATCGTCAGGTCCACGCTTTCGCAACACTTTTTAAGACCACTCCTCGTTGCGAAACCAGTGGTACATGCAGTCTCATTTCGTGTAGACTCGCAAAATAGTGCACTGCAAAATTTCTCATTATGAGTCCTTCACCTATTTCGTAGAAAAATTGCCTCACTACTCTCGTCGTCACACTGCTAGCACCCGGGGGAAATATAAATTCTACACCTGTGACCAAGAGCGGTAGGTGCAAATGCACATGGGCATCGCTAAATTTCACATTACTGATGGGTGCAACCCAGTAAATATGAGTGATATAATGACATTTTGTCTTGCTGTCCTCATTTCTGAGATGTATTTGAGCATTGAATGCATGAGCAGTGGAACAATTCCGTCTCACGAGTGGACCCGCAGCAGCTATTATATTCTTTAGCCCTTAGTTAAAACGAAGAAACGTTAGATAAAAAATTCACAAGCAGGTAAAAATGAATTATTAAAAAATTAATGAGACAAAAAAAGAAACCAAAGCTAGGATTCATTATCTAGTCGTTACCGATTACTTACGAAAATTTAAGGTATCTTAACCCTTTATAGCCCAATGTTGCTTCTAAGCAGCATCAAAAATGTTTAAACTTTCAGTTCTATTTAGGAGATATCTAAACTAAATATTATCCAGTAGTGTAAAATTTGATGACGAAATATTTAGCTGCCAGGATAATTATCATTGAGTGTAAAATTTTCAAGTTTTCAAAATGAAAGATCTTGAAATTTGATTTCTCCCAGAAACAGCTCTGGGTTTTAAAGGGTTAATTTCCAATGTATGGGAAGGTAACTGGTACAGGTACTATTCCTATATACTTGGAGAGTATGGTGATTAACATTACTTAGTCGATTTTTACACGATGTAAGGGGTGGCATTTTCGCGGGTTGAAAATATATTCTTCAATTCTTCCCATCGCTTTCCTCGCTCATGATTTCCTTATTTTTGCAACTGCTCGACAGATTTTGCTCTTGAATCAAAAGAACTATTATAACCACTAAATTTGTCGATCTAATTTTTTACCTTATCCAAATTTCCTCATATTTTTATCAATATCATCAGAAGCACCTTTCTCATTATCCAGAATTTATATTGCCTGTGTTATGAGATATCTTTAAAATAAAAACTGAAGTAACTAAATATTTATAATATCAGTACCTGTGCATATCTAAAAGCTCTATGCTAATCAATACACCGATAGGAGGGTGAGCCTATTTGACGTCATGCTGGCTGGATCTAGATTAGACTGACTCTATAGCAATGAGCATATCCGTAAAAATGTGTTATAAGTTTAAAAATGTTTATTCTGAATAACGATTATTTAGCTATAAATATTACTCAAATAATTTGAGCACTAGTTTAAAATGAAATTTATTTTAAAATAATATAGTAAAGAGAAAATACTCCAACAGTAATTTTTACCGGTAATCCATTGCATTCAGGAATACTCTCTACCATCGATATCGTTGCTTGGCACGCAAAGGGCTAGTATTTTTATCTGGGAATATTTTCCAGATCGCTAGAGAACCATATCAGATTGTATAACTATCGATTCGTTGGATGGGTACCATGGCCTTGTTTCTCTAGTTTTCGCGGCGCTTTGACTGTAGCTGAAATATTTCAAGGATTTCCTCCGAGGGATTTTGTACCTAGGTAACTGCAACCTATCAGGCCATTATGATGGATTCATCAGGCCCCTGTTGCATTTTTATAGCCAATAAACAAAGCTAAAACTCATCTCTGGCAGCTTCAAGCATCAATGGCATTGAATTACGTTCTGCTATAGAACTTCCATTTTCCGAAGAGTTGATCCACTTGTATTACGCGGAATTATCACCTCAGCCCTTTAAAGGGAGAATTCTCACGTCAAAGCCTGTGTAACAGAGAGACCAGATTACTTTGGCGCAAAAATCTCTTTGAATATTGCACGCAATCTTATGGGATGCATGCATTTCATAGGGCTTTGAAATTTCGGCTCTCAGTATAACGGAAAACATCAAACAAGTGAGCTGTACGTGATATAGAGGGAGTTTTACGCTATAAAACAATGCTTGAATATAGTCAACATGTTGTAACACATCAAAACGATGTATAGGCAAATTTTTGGAGGGATTAAGCTTCCACTGGAAATGACACTCGTCAGTTGGCATCTAAGAGAAAAATCAAAGAAAGCTAATAAATTCCTACTCCGCATAATTTGCCACTCGTTTCAGCAAAATATTTGAAAATTGATGCTTAGATGTCGGGCCTGACAAGATACTTTTTAATAAATCATCATCGTCATCCACTCGGTAATCAAGGCTAATTCTTGTATGATTTTAACGTTAAATCTTCTGCCATTGTTACATTACTTTCAACTTAATAGGCTGGCACACAAAAAAGATTAAAAGTTGACTTTCAGTTCAAGTAATTCCCAACCATTTTTAAGTATGAAATGCTTAATTACCAACGAGAAAGAGTTCGCAAAAGTAATTTGAGGACCATTACTTTATTTTTCATATAGAAATAATCCGAGTAGCTAGTGAATCAACGAATTATTCTTTACTATATACTAATAGATTATCTGGGATAGAATCATGGACCATAAAATATGCAAGCAGTAAATTATAAACTTAGAAGTACTCGAAACATAAATTCAATTTATTGATTACAAACTTAAAGTTACAATTTCACCTCTGGATGATTAAAAGTGAACGCTATTCAGTAGAAAAAAGTACAAATGATATCTTACATTACTGAGAATCCTTTCAGTATAAATTCTTGCTATACGGAAATGCTCCATTGTAACTTTTATGAAAGTTTAATTTCCAAGAAGTCGATTTATCTCGGAGGACTTCATCAAAGAGCCGGCAATTGCTGACACGGGTGTCAACGAACGGTGGCATTTCACCCGCTTCAATGACTGCGCATGCTATGGGAAGTTTTTGAGCAATGGCAAGTTTTCTGGCCCACTGAACGGTAAAAACTGGCTTACTGCACCAGAAAGGTTTTCTCTTGGAGTTATGAGCCGCTTCTAGTTAGCTGCTCACCCTTTGGGGATTAGCACGGTGCAATTTAGAAAATCCAACCCTAGAAGTAGATAAATCAAAGAACTTTGCCGTTTAATCCCGTACCGTAACTTCATCAGCGGATCAAATGTCATGGAAGTATCTCCTACGGCCAATTCTTCAAATGTCGGAAAGTTATTAGCTTTTCAGGGATAAAAATGAATTTCATTGGAGGCCGACTAAATTACAAAAGTCATCGGGCAAACGATAAAATACTCAGAAACTCCCTCCTTTAGTATAAGTTCCACTACTTTTATCATTCCGCGCCTTGTATGGTAGCCACGAACAAAAAGTTTTTTGCCATTTTACGGTTCACAGGTTTGAGAAAAATCTGACTTGTTGCGGAATAAGATTAGCCGAATGCAGCCAAGTGCACAATTCGAATAATATAGAGCCCCCCTGGGGATATAAATCATGATACATTCACGTAGTGATCAAGAATCCACGGAGTATTCTATGCTAATTCCATAGTTGGATCCGAACCACTGCATCAACCCGGAGGCATATTTGGATTGGTGAAGGTAGAGCCCAACCCAGACTAAGCCACGCACGTGTGAAATTCATAGAGTCAAGAGAGGAGGGTCAGCTCTTTTCCCTGGTACACCTCAAAGCGTCACCACATTGTCATACGTCTCCAAAGGATACACTTTGGAACTGATCCCGGGACTCTCCAGTCAGCAGCCCAACGCTCAACCGTAAAGGTCGCTCAACTCCCATACCCGATTTAAGCTCACTGAATAAGCACGATCACTTCGCAGTTGGATGGAAAAATTCAAAATGAATAAAATAAAATCCTTTCGTTCAATCATCCTATTTCTTTTCCGTGTGAGTTTTGGGAAGAGGTTGTAGCACATAATAAATCTAGATATACGAAGTGAAGCACTGTTGCTCCCTATTTCTCGAACCAAGGTTTTTTTATCACCCACATGGGGTTCCCTTGTCACTGTCTCCTCGTGAAAGAAAGTAAGGCCGAGTTGAATCAGTTGAAGGGGACTGTCGAATACAATATTTACCAAGTCAGCCGTAGGCTCAGGTGACACCCTTATGAGGAGAATAGAACTTAAGGGAAGAAAACCCTCATGACATGGATGTGAAGGGACTGACTTCCTCCAGCCAATCCCCAGGGGACACTCCAGAGGGACAGTGGGTCGGCAGGGTTCCTTGACCCCGGCCACCCATCCTCCCATCCCCCACATGAAACCCCGTTCAGCGAGTACGAACGAGTTCCGTGGTACGTGCCTTATCTCCACTAGAGGGGTACCGGACAAGGCCGTAGCCAGAAAATTTTTCGATTGGATATATTTTGAGAGGGGATACATTTTGTGGAGGTTCTTTTGGTGGGAGTACACTTACCGTGCATCCCTAATATTTCTGAGGTGTGCGAAAATTCCACAAAGGAAAAATAAGGTGTCTGTTACGTGATTCAGGATTCATTTAAGGCTTAATAGCAGAGTTAGAACGCGTGCAAAGAAGAGCTGCCAGGTACGTGAAAGGTCGTTACGATAGTCTTGTTAGTATAACTGACCTCTTAGATAAACTCGGATGGGAATCTCTGTCAGACCGTTGATTGAAAAATAGACTAAAAATTTTAGATAAATTCAAGAGCAGTGCCTATTCTAACGAAGTTAGCCATATCTTACGGACGCCAACATACTACGGAAGATCAGATCATACAAATAAAATAAGAGAGATAGACTGTAGAACAGACAGATTCAGAATGTCTTTTTTCCACCATCAATGAGAGATTATAACGGCAGCGATAAAACTCATAAATAGATTTGATGACTTGTAGTGTATGATTAAATTTTAATATTATTTCTAACAGCATATGGTAGTATAAGTTGTTAGTATGCGTGACGTTTTTGGACTGTGTTAGTGTGCATGTGGGAGTCCAATTGCATGCTGCAAGCTGGTGATTGATCACACCCTGCCAAACACCCTAGAGGTGGCTCGCAGGGTATTATGTAGATGTAGATTCAAACCTGGATCTCGCTTAGGGGATTCCGGTTCGGATTCCGGTACAAAGAAATGATATTTCCTCTGGTATGGTATTTGGCGACCAACAGCTAAGGCCATGCAAGAAGGGCGGAGAGAAACCTGGCGTCGGCATTAGCATGCTCTTAATGAAAGGCGCGAAGGTGACCACGGCTTAACGCCCGACGGTTAAAGTGCCCTCCACAAATCAATCAAGTAAAATCGAGCAGCCTCTGAAAAATCTCTGCCACCGCTGCGATTTCAACTCGGACCATCTGGATGGGAAGCCAGCACTCTAGCCACCATACCAACCCGATCCAAACTAATTTTCCCTCTGACGAGTTTTCGTTCGTAATGTGTAATGAGGAAGTACTAAGAAGAGTAGGAGAGAAGCCTCATGAAAACCTTGACCAGAAAACGGGAAAACCTTATTGGCCATATCTTGAGATATGATGGCCTGATGGAGACAATCATCAAGGGAAAAGGAGATGGCAAGAACGAAAAAGGAGGGACTCGAATGAAATACATGGAATAGACAAAGAAGGAAGTGAAAGAGGAGAAATACGTCGGAGTGAAAAGACTAGCTGATGGGTGGATTGAGTGCAGAGCTGCGTCAAACAAATATTAGGATCGTTGAACAGTGATGATGAATGTGCATTGCGTGTGACTCAGAAAACGTACGCCGCTAGCTAGTCCGCTGGACACTCTGGATCGGACAAAAAAATCGGGCCGCAACTTGGCTCGGGCATGGCTTTGGCCGGGAGGACGTGCGTAGTACGAGAAAGAATTGCGAAAAGATTAGCTGATAGGAGAATTAAGTGGAGAGCGGCGTCAAACCGATCTTAGGATTGTTGACTAGTGATGATGAATGTGCAATAGCGATTGACTTACAAAACTTTTGCCGCCGAATAGCCCGTGACTCTTTCGTTCCTAATTTTCAGGAGTTTTGAACCCCTGTACAGCGGGATGGAGTGCCTTCACTCCCGAGACTGCGTCCGAAGTGGACACTGCGCGAAAAAAAAATCGAGCAGCAACTTGGCTCGAGCCCCGGCATGGCTTTGGCTGGGAGGTCGTGCGTAGTACGAGAGAGAAATGTTGGCGAGGGAATCCGTAGGTGAGTCGTGAGTCGTTTTGCGGGGAGCGCGGGAGGGAGGCACGCTGTTGCCGCCGTGGCGCGCGCGCGTGCTGCCGGGCCACGCATCGATTCGTGGCCGCCCCCTCCCCTCCGGAAGGTGCGGCCCGCGGGCGTCGTCGGATCCTTTTTAGACGGGCGGGCCGCCGTCCCGAGCCGCCGCCACTGCAATCCACCACGCCCGCCGGATGTATCGATCTCGCGCGGCACGGCGGGAGGCGCGCCCGGCCGCCTTCGTGGGTCGCCCGGAGTCAGAGCCCGGCCCGCCCCCGGGATAACACTAAAAAGCCAAGATCGTACAAAAGACTCGAGGGATACGCGCGGGGCACAGGTCGCACGAGAGCAAAAGCGTTCCATAAGGAACGAATGCTAAGCTTCACTGCACCGTGATCCCTCATGGTAACGAGATTAAATACGGTAAAACTCGCTTATTACGAATTTAAGAGAACCATCGTTATATTTTGTTATAAACGGGATTTTTTATATGAATAATAAAGGATTTTTCCATATATATCACAGGATTGCCGACTTATATTCCGTGAATCATCTTTATTAAATCAATTCAAAAAGGTCCATAATATTTAACCATCGTTCATCCTTTCCACCAAATGGCTGTTAAGGTAACGATTTTAAGAAAAGTAGAACTATGTTTTGCTGGCCGCACCTAAGAACAACTGATGATAAGGTAAGGAACGGTTATGTAGCGAAGACGACCGTAATTTCTTTATAGAAGTGGAAATAATTGCCCAAGGGACCAAAGAATAGTTCGTAATAGCGGGGATTTCATATCATCCGAACTCGTTGCATGCAGGGAAATTAACATTGCTGATCATAGGAAAGTCGAAAGGACCGGGAACTCATCTTGTTACAGGAGGCATTTCATTTCAAGCAAGTTTTACGGTAATAACAGGGCTACAACATCAAATACAACTGTTTAAATAAATCGTGAATTAGGTTATTAAATATTGTGGAATTTTGTTAGTAGTTGAAGCATTACGGTGAAGCTGTTATCACAGTACTTATACTTTAAAATGGTTGTGAAAAATTATTTTTTATTTTGGCATTGAAAATGCAATGTTTTACCTTAACGATATAAAGTTAAGAATATTAACGGAATTGAACCGCGAAAGAGCCAAGTTAGCAGCTTACTCTTAATTCTAGTCAATCTTGAACTGAAGACATATTTCAGTCTTACAAGGTACCTAAGCAGTACAACTACTGATGCAAGAAACATATAAAATCCTATTTTCAGCCATTCAATGAGTGTTTTATTCCAGGATATGAAATGTGCTGTACTGTTTATGTTAGTTAAAAATTTTATATCACCAATATTTTCTTATTTCACTAGGAAATTCCATTCATTGAGGTTGAATTTGAATTTAAGACGCCATGCTATGTTTATACGTCTAGCAGAAAAGATTATTAGGTAGATAATCATACAAATTTCAGCTAACACATTACCAATAAAGAATGCCAAAAGGAAATGAAGAAAATATCAAAGGCACTGCCGGCATAGCCAAAAGGCCCGAGCCATATAGCCATTAGGGGGCTAGCGACGTAAATGTAGATTAAACTGGATCAAGAACCTCATAAAAATAAAATGCTCATATATTTATCCGTTGGAAAAATAGTGCGACGGGTTTCACAGCAATGTGAAACTATCTGGAAGTATTGGACGAATGATTGCTTAGTAAGGTGAGATTGGTAATTGTCATCAGTGAAAAATAATTTTAATAGCAAAAAATATTTCTAGAGTCTCAATCGATCCCCATCCTTCTACATTGTTTCACTTGAGCAGATGAAATAAATTTTATGTCCACTCGATAATTAAGAGCAAAATGACGGTGGTAAGGATTGGCACAAGAATCGTTCCACCCCGCGCACCATTCAAGAATGCAGTAAGGGTGGTCTCGGGACACTAATTCTGAGAAGATACTGGTCTCATCTCTTCCCATTCCTTTTTTATATGGCGCCCTACTCTTTAACGGCTCGTGTCCTGGCATCATCCGCAACATGTCCTTCAGATATTTCCGCGGGACATAAATATTTATTTCTGGCCTTTACAAGCGGTATCCGCGTTAACGAACAAATCACGTTAGACAACCATTTTTGAGTTCAAAGAATTTTAATATGAACTTTACAATGACTTTTGGAGCAAACATATTAAATTCGCTGTAAAAACATTTGAGTTAGCAGGTGACCGAACCAAGGTCTGAAATTTCTCCTTCAGGATGACAGTTTCGTGGTGCTACGAGGCTTTGTGATAAAGCTGGTAACATCCCTGATCGGAAAATGGAACATCTGGATGAGAATCCATGTCAACCCAACTGAGTTTTGCAGGGATAATTTCGTAAATACACCTTTATATCTCAACTTCATTTGAAAAACCTATAAGCAAGATTAGTGCACCGAATGCTATAATATATCCCATCGATAATCCTATATGTATGATAAATTATATAGAGAGTTTGAGGGTTCTAGGTGAACCCCTTCGAAGGATACAACGCACCTGGGCTGGGAACCAAGCCAGTGGCTTATACGCCCAGACACCCGGGGAGGGGAAGGAAGGGAAGGAAAAAGGATAGAGGCGCCGCCGCGATTGGAGCCCACCGACGCCTCTGGGATGGGATAGGTACGGAAGGGACGGGACGAGGGAAAAACACCCCAACGCTATAGAAGCGAAGGGGGCCCTACTATTAGCAAAACCAAGCATGAGCAATTAATGTTCTAGCGATCCTAGTGGATTTTCCTATGAGGAAGAAAAATCCATCGATCGAATCGCTAGATTATATATAAATTGTAAATATATATATATTATAAATAATAGAAATTAAATGATAAATTATATATTTAGATTGATGAATAAATGAGTGTAAAACGTAAATAAACGAGATGATCCCATGACCAGCCATTCAGCCCTAACTTCAACACGGGCCTATAATTATTTCGGACTCCCTCACGGCGTCCAGAAATTCAGTTCTCTTACTTCCCTCTCGCTCGACGAACATTCTTTTCCTCTCATCCATCACCTCCTTCAACATTCCTCTTCCTCTTAATATATCTCCAATCCACTTTTGCCGCCTACTCCGCCAACAACCAGCCCACTC
Organism: Ischnura elegans; assembly: GCF_921293095.1. NCBI lineage: Eukaryota > Metazoa > Arthropoda > Insecta > Odonata > Coenagrionidae > Ischnura > Ischnura elegans. Next base: position 70,101,214 of record NC_060259.1, on the reverse strand, counting down.
CATTATCATATCTCCAGCACTTTCTCGTTAGCTTCCAACGTCGCCCAGCTATCCCTCTACACTCTTTCGCACACATAGACATCCATTTCAATGGTCTAAACATATCGAATGACAGCAAAGACGATAAAACTCTATTTTGCCTCATTGAGCATTACGCTTAACTTGAATTCACCTTTTTCGGAAAAAATACCGTCCCAATAAATAAATCTAATCGGGCTAAGGCAAGATATTGTTTTTAGGTCAGATGATGATGTTTTTATAACCAGGCTTCATGATAATGGGAGCTTAATTCAATGTACACGGCATTTTTAGGAAAAGGTGTCTTTAAAAATAAGAGGAATTTTGCCATTTTAAAATTTCTTTGCTTCACACACTTCAAAATAGTGACATCAATGGCTTTTTGCAAATCAATGTTCAAATTTTTTCAAAATTAAAAATCGAAGATATTTTTATGTGCCTGCTGCCACTGGGTATATTAAAAATCGAGTTAGCATGTTCTCCATAGCTATTCACGATTTGAAAAAATTCAATGTCAGTACAGCGCATGAATATATTCTGGAAAGAACTTCTTTCCGTTAGCATACAATAAATCCATTCACGTATTCAACAATACAGCAAAGTCTGATGTATTCACACATCGAAGCACCCATTTCAAGCGCCAGACTAGATAATTTATTGATTTGCCAAAAATTTCTCGTATAATACTCCACGACGCACATCCGCCATCTTCAAATTGCGTACCCATATATTTTCTTTCTGAGGGAAAGAAAATAATGGGCGATACATATACTCTGTTTTTCTAACCCTTCCGCTTCAGCATATCCGCAGTCCGATTGCTAATAAAATGGAGAATGGGTATTTTAACTCTTTTAAGTCACTGTATTGGCATTATTACCAATTTTAGGAATTAAATACATTTTACAGTGGTTACTAATTGTAGGTTCTTAGCACTCTTGGAGCAAACATCTGAATATATGAACACCTAAAAATATTCCGCCAAGGGTATTTCGTTAGGATTTCCACTGGCTGGGATTCAACCTGTCACTTGCCTTGACTTAAACGCGGCAGGCGTTCATAATAAGCACCTTGGGCAGCCCGTCGTTTCTATTCTCATAACACATAAGAATGTGCCATGCTGCGATGTTCACAATCCCAGAGGAAACAACACTTATTCTGCGTCTAAAATTTTCACAGCAGTAGATTCATTTTAAACTCGCATTCAACCATTTTCTACGCATATTGATAAGCTTTTATATTGTATTGAACCAGAAAATCTATTTCCATTAAAATTTCAAATATAGCGTGTTGCTATTGTTGCATTCATCTGAGTTTTTTTCACATGCTTCACTTTATCTATTTTTTCAGGTTCAGCTCTTACATTCATACAACATGCTCACGAAAAATCGATAACGAATGCACAATAAATGTGGCGATATCTATTGTATATATTCAGCAACAACTCTAAACGTTCGACTCAAAAGCTGACACGAGACATTTTTTATACTTAAGTAGATAGTAAACCGTCGAGGAACTTGAAGGAATAAGCTCAACCATTAACTAGGCTGGTCAATCCCATTCATTTTTATATATAAAAGCTAAAATGGGTTAATTTTTAAATGCTAACGGGGGAAGTGTTAGTGAAATGATTTCTATTTAATTGCTTACGCAATTTTTTGCCAATGTACAGTTATTTAATTGGCGTAACACGTGCGTTAGTAAGTTTCCACAAGAGTACCTGCCAACTAATTTGCCCAAGGCGTCATTGTATTTCATAATTCTATTCGGCAAATAAATTATGATCATAAAAATCACAACTGAGTGTAACATAAATTGGGATACGTAGACGATTAAATTAAATTTTTGAGCCCAATGAGCGCTGATTAGGACTTACCCCAGCGGAAAATTACACAACTTTTTAAAACTGATACAGTGGCTTTTATTATTTGATAACTTGAAACTGTCACGGACAATATTAACAACGTTGTGCGTGAACATTCATATCGAATTTATTGACGGAATGCAGTCAAAGTAAGTTGCTGGAGAAAAAAATTCGTTCCAGGAAGTCTTAGCAAGGATGATAAAGATTTCCTCCCTCGTCGAAGCGTCAGCCCCTCAAGGGATACGCTCGTGTATTTTTGGGGCCACTCCATCCACGGAAAGTTTTCCTCAAACGACAGAGTCGACGCTGGCACAGCCGACAGAATTAACGGCGGGAAATCCAAACATTCTCAAAAACCGTTCCAGATTCCGAGCAAAATCCCACTCCGTCCTTAGGAACAGCTTGAAAGCGCTCTTTCATAGATACCTCTCACACGAGCCCTTCACGGGAAATGCTCATTGACGAGATGAAAGCGAGCCAAATTGAGGGAACACCGTCTGACAGAAGGTTTTCCACGCTCACTGCGTCGCACTCGTAAATGCAAGATATTTTTCAAACTATATATTTTATAGGGATATATTTGGTTGTGATACTCATTGAAAGACATGGATAACATATGATACACATCCTGATGAACCATAAATTACGCTCGGCTATCTATAAATTCGCTAAAATTACGAAATATAAATAGCCTTGGGCATTTATTTTATTCAAATTGTAACCACTACTCTCGAATTGAATTGATTTTACCTGAATATTCCCTTGGCTTATAAACTACGATAAAATTTATCCTCGCAAACTAAAATAATTTTCTTTGCTAAAAAAAAGAGCACGAAAATAGAGTATTAAATGTTTCCACAAAAATAAATTAAAATCGCTGGTTCGTATTTAGTTGGAAATGAAGAGTTAGAAATAATTACGATAGTTAATCATAATATATAGCTAATTAGAAAATAGCTAGTCATATAGTTATTAGAAAATTCCGGCTCTAAATAATATGGGCTCTTTTTTCTATTTTTTCTATGGGCTATTATTTCTATTTTCTAAAGGCTCTTTATCTGGTAATTTTAAGGGTGTATCTCCAGTTATTTTCAACGCTTGTAGCTTGAGTATCTACGCGAATGGGATTTGGTCTGCCTCATAGCACAAAAATGCATTTAACCATATTAACGATTTCCATAAAATGGTGTTTAATATTCACGAAGTAATGACCCACATGATTTTTAAAGCATAAAAATAGCCATCACCTGACTTAAGAGAACCTGCCTTTTCATTCTTATGAACCCACTGCTACGTAGTGAGCGAGCATTGTTTGCTTCCGCGAGATTTTTTGCTCCATTGATTATTTCGGGATCAGCAGCTCAAAGTCCGTTCTTTGAAGCACTACGATGTGAAGTCTTTAGAATGGGTAGTAAAAAAATCTTTCACACTTCAGCCATCATTTCGAATAGTCTCTTTTCTCCGCTGCCATTCTTAACAGATAGTAATGATAGCCAAAAATAACGCCTGAAGGCTACGTTTCAAGGGAAAAATATTGGCCGCGTAAAGCCTTTGAAAAATTGTCCACGCTTCAGCCGAGAAGCACAGAAACTATTTCTGGCAGTTACCGATAAAGGCGATTACAGCCTGCGATAGCAAAAAAGCATATAATAAATTCAAGCCATGAATAGCAGGGAAGTAAACCTAAATTTTAACAATGACAAATATGTAATGTCTGTTTTTTTCCCGGCGAACAATGGCAGTGAAGATTTCTTGGGTCTCATACCGGGTAAGGTCCTCTAAATCTATTTCCGACGTTTCGATGCACAACTCGCCCATCGTCCTCACTGATTCAGGAATCCAAGTTGTTCTTTTATTATCATATTTATCATTGGCAGTGATTATATCTTGGGTCTCACACTGGATAGGGGCCTCCACATATTCTTACGACGTTTCGATTTGCATCTCGCCCATCGTCCTCAAGGATTCAGGAATCCATCAGAAAACCTAATTAGTTGCACATTCAATACTGTACGATTGTTGCTCATTGGATTCCTGAATCCCTGAGAATGGACGAGTTGCACATCAAAATGTCGGAGGGAGATATGAAGGTCCTCTATATCTCCCTCCGACCTATCTACCCAAAGTGAGACCCGATAAAATATTCACTGCCGATGACAAATATGACCAAAAAAGAACGGCTGAATAGCCCGATAAAAACAAGATTAATAATTAAATTGAGATTTGAGTTTTTCGTGCTTCAACCAAAGAAAAAGATAAGCAAATAATAACCAAAGAAGCACCTCTGAATCAGTGCATTGAAGCAATGTAACTAATTAAAAGCAGCCAAGCCAAAACATTTTGGCGAAAACGATGGTAGTATACTGTAGTTTTTAGCGTAAAATTATCAGGATCCTAGCTATTATAACTGTAATTATTATTTCGTGCGCTAAATTCATTAGAACAACTATTGAATTTTTAATTGAACAGGTGCATGGGGGAGCATGGACGCTACAAGTCTTTATCGAGTATGTCAGCAGGCTTCTTCAAAAGTCTCTTGCATACCTCCGAGGCTTCAAATAAAGTGACTCATACATTAAAATTTACCAATAGGAAAAAAATCTCTCGCAACAAAGGCATATTAATACATCGCCTCAATATTTCTACCAATTTTTAACTGAAAAACTCTTTTATAAAAAACGGACACCTCTAGACCTCTCTCTCTTCAGGGGCAAAGTCGTCTCTCTCGTTGATGAAGTAGGCGAGCACCACAGCCTCTGGCTACCCAGTGATGCATACCCGCACACTTTCCTATCACGTGGGAGGCTACGAATTTCCTCATTGGTGTTCGCCTCAATTACTCTCCCTTTGATTAGCTATACTCCTGTCCTTCCCATCACCATTCTAACCCCAAAGTGATTGCTGAAAGCGAAACACGTAGGGCCGGCAAAACGCGGTCTCGATCTTAACGTAGAGAAATGGCCACTATTGCCCAACAGCTCTTCAGCATGAGTGGGTTTCGAAGAGCAGCATCTCCTTCGGCGATCGTTCAAGGATGGATCTTAAAAAGTTCACCATCGTCGGAAAGACATCAACTTCACCACTTAACTCCAGCGTGTTGCGATATTTTTTGCACGCGACGTCAAGTTTCGCGAACTTATCACGAGATGTTTTCATGCTGTGAAAAGGTATACCCTGCAAAGGTATTCTATTTCAGCAGTTCACCTGTTTTTGATTGATGCAGACCAACATAATTTGGACTGAGTAAATTATCATTTCTATTTTAACTAGTCAAACAGAATTACTGATAGATTTATTAACTATACCACTACATCTACGTAGTAGTCAAAACAAAGGCGAGCAGATTAACATTTTCCGGGTTTCCCTCTAAGTTAAGTTGTCATGTTGGAGGACCATTTCGCTGCCAGGAAAGGAAGTTTCTGCAGGTCCAAAAAGTTTGGAAATAGATTCAAACGAATTCCTTAAAGCCTCCTCACGTCCGAAGTCTCTTCAGACCTGAAGAAGCTTTCTGGAATGACATCAAAATATATCGCCAGACTAGAAGAAAGAACACGGAATAAACTAAAATAATGCAAATTTCAGGAACACTCCACATAAGCCTTCAATCCAAAGGAAAGAAGTGTCACTCTTGAGTTTGAAAACTGAGCGTAGAAAACAAAAATAAAAACGCATAAGAGCATAAATGAGGGGTTTGAAGGAAAAGCACAATATTGTATAGTTTGCTTCTAATGATGGCAAGTCTTTATAAAGGGTAGCTCCCCCCTTTTATGGTTTCTTTGGTCATATAGCTTCCAAATACGAGTGGTTTTTCCCATTGGTATAGAAGAGGCACCAAAAACTACAGAAAACTTCACTCCGGATTTTACTAATGGAAGATTAGGACCGACTTAATACATTCTAAATCAAATTCATTATAGTTTCCCTCTAGCCAAAATGCAACAAAGTCAACATTTTTCTTCATCCACGATATGAATCCAATTAATTATCATAGAGAATGGGACCCGCGGGATGAAGGTGTGATTTTGAGTTATATGCATAAAAAATAATATAATAGGATGACTACTACGCAAGGTCTTGAGAAATGAATTAAAAATACAATCATCCGTTCTTAAGAAATTGTGGATGGATCGAGAGAAAATATAGCAATAGGAGCTATTTTAATGAATTTTAAACAGGGAAACATTTTTTTGTAAAATTAAATATTAATTGGATAACGTATTAAACGTGATATTCGCAGCTACGAGAGACTTCGCTACAGTCGGCAAATGTGGTCCATAAATCACATACAATTAAAAATATCAGTTCCAATTACTTTCTCGTGGCATGGATGAGGTCACGCTGCATCAATATTCCACCAAACTACTACAGCCAATTTAATCTTTGGTAAACTAAAGAAATAGAAAGTTCCCATCATGAGCACTTAAATATGTCATGGTTAGCTAGAAGCCTTAAACGCGATACACGGAAGTACCTTCCGCGACAGAGAGAAACCGGGGAAGAACTATAAAGACCTTAAGCCTCTTAGCGCCACATTCACGCCCTAAGATAACAACTTTGAGAAATCCTATCATGGAAAGGGCAAGTTTCCTCAGTCGTGGTTGTAGGGATAAATATTGCTGTGAGAAAGAATAACTCCTAAAACGACTATAGGTAAAAATATGGCAGCTTCTTGGCTGAAACGGAGAAATATTTCATCATGATGACAAAGCTAATATAAATACACAAATTTTATTCCCATATGGCTATTTTTTTGATGGTAAACATATGACTATAATTTGAAATAGACCTGATGAGGAATTATATCATTTTCTGCAGTACAATGCATCTATACCTTTAAAAAAACAACTGTCTACAGGTAAGTTGTATAACACCGTAAGTAAATCAATGTTATTAAAGGGATGAGTAAATAACGGATAGAATTAAGTTAAACCTCTGGTATTACATCAGTCAAAATTTAACAAGGATTGGGAAATTTAAGAAGAAACAAGGTCCCTCTATTCAAAATATTTCTAAAGAAAAGGATTAAAAGTTGGTAGCCTACTGGAACGTGAAGGTAAGTTTTAGACAGGCATACGAAAGGAAAGAAAAATATAATCTTGAGAGAAAGTAAAAATATAGATATTAGAAGAGAGACGTATAATACAAGCAAATTGACACTCATATTTTACGCTTGGTAACATTTCACTGTTCGAGTAAATTAAAACAATGCCATCGGGTTCAATAGAATATTAACAAACGTGGTATTTTAGTCATGTATACATTTTAACTCGGCGAAATTTTAGCCAAAAATGCTTTAAGAGAGGGCATGGCCATCGCAATAATTGCATTGGGGTGTAACGTTAGCTCAAAGTTAGCGAACTTCAATGGATTCTTATCAAAGTATAATAAAGTTTCCGCTGCGCAAGACCTGATAATGTTTCTCTACTTTTCTGTGTAATGGTTATTATTTCCCTACTTTTCAGTACTTATAAAAGACCTATCTATTCTATACTATAAACAACGCTGAGTGGATTGCGTAAATTTTGATACTGCTATTCAATTACAATATCGATATTCTGTGTCTGGAAGACTTTTTTACCTAATCAGCTACCTTCATCTTCATTGTCCTCGAAATATACGTTTCAAATGCTTTCTATTCAGGCTCGTCCGTTATCTTCACAGCTGGTAGGAAGTAATAAGGTATCACTCTTGTGCACTGGTCCGCAAAAATGTGGAAAAAACATTGAACTAGTGGTGAATAAAAGTGATTGTCAATATTATGAGCGAATTTTTCCCATATCTAAAAGGCATCGATCTTTCTTTGGCGAAAAGTGTATTTACAGCTCGCTGTTTACTGAGAGACGGAGACAAAATGGTCCATTAGAGATAGTTCAGACGAAAAACAAACTTCTTTTTCCGCATTCAAAACTGAAAGGCTGGATTCATATTATTCTGGTTCTTACAGGAACTGTTTATCAACTTAAAATCCTACTAAAAGATCTACTTCTGATATTTCAGCCTTTATTTCCGTAAATCCATTCTTCAACCGGGTATTACGAAGAGAGAATTCACGTGCTGTGTCCTATACTAAAACTATATAAAAACTATACTAAAAACTAACTTCAGATTCCTTCCTATGCATGTTTCATCTGTCAGTCGATTTTAGTGACTTTCAGCGTTATTTTCAATGCTTTTTGAAAATAAAACGGTAAAAGACGTTGAAAAATATGGATATACAGTATATTAACTGACTTAAAAAGCTTTCTAGCGCTCTAATTCACAGACCAGAGTGCTTTTTCTAAAAATTATACGCTGAATTTTTACCAATCATCAATGATCTAACGCCTCATTAATCCCAAAATTATTAGCTTATAACATGTTAGGATGTCGTTTGGGTAGCATCGTACACCGGGGAAAATAAACTCGTCCAGGGGTCGGGACCAAAATTGAGGTCGAGAAAGACGGTGGGTTCGTGAGTCATAGGCGAGGCGAGTGTCCGGCAAGAGAAATATTTCGAGCCTGTGCTCCAACGTTGCCGGCTCAGTTTCAATGGCGGACGAAATCCCGGGCAATTTAGCCCAAGAAATACGGGCGCAGAGGCGCAAAATTAAATTATAATAATTGCTTGAGGGATGAATTATAGGGCCAAATCGCAGACTTATAACACATGAACAATTGACGAACAGATCAAACTGAAACTTAATGCATGTGAATATTTCCGGAATTCTCCAAAAATATTCACGGTTCCTCCTTATCAATTTCATATTACATAACAATGATTATACGCCGAGTCTTCATAAATTACATTTATAAATCAAAACACGACAAATCGCGTTTCTAAACGATTTCACGCTAAATATTTCAAGTGAATCGCTCCCACGCATCTATGTTTTGTCACGTAGTGAATCACCAACAATCAAGAGTAGCCATTTTAATATCAACGCCAATGCACAAAAGTATGCGAACATTAAAACCGCCTCGCATGGACTTCAACCCGTAAAATTCTCTCCATGCTACGCATTACTAGACACTAAGTTTACATCCAAGCGCATGATGAGTTCGGAGAAAGACTATCTCAGAAAAGAAACTGAAATTCGAGAAGGAAAAACTTCTGGATACCTTAACTTTAATGGCAATAGTTTTCCAAAAGGAAATTGAGGGTTAAATTGGATTCAGTCCCGAGTCATCAAGGTTAATGGTTCCTTTCAGATCCAAGTTATCCCATAAATGCCCTAACAACAATGAAACTAACCGTAACATCAGTGGTTATTGTTTCTTTAAACGAACCGAGAGGGTTCTTTAATTTCTTGGTGTATTTGATCGACAGAAATCTACCCGGTGGTTACAAATCTTTTAGGAATATACCAGTAACATTCTTTAGGGGTCTCTTTCATATCTTAAAGGCCACAAATTATATGCCTTTTGCTTTATAAATTAACAAGAGATATACGATTTCATCAAGAGAGTTGAAATTTTATGTAATCTAATTCCTCTGACTAGTTTATTTTGACATCGAAAAGCAAATTTCAATGAACGTGAAAAAGAACCTTCCGATGATCACTAATGACACCATTTTGTTCACCTTTTAACAGGGTAAATATTTTTCGCAATTGCACCATTTTTCTCTCTTTAACCATTTCAGCGTGTTACGACAACACAAAG